>NC_135484.1:59841995-60149402 GCF_052094955.1 Ictidomys tridecemlineatus | reverse complement strand
ATTGTGTGTATCTCTTTCTCTCTGCTTTTAGATCATTACGTGAGCTGCCTTTATCCACCAGAATCTTCTCCAATAATGTTCAGCCTCACCTTTAGCCCTGAGGAATGGAGCCAACTGTCTATGGTCTGAGACCTCTGTAATTGTGAGCCCCCAAATAAACTTTTCCTCCCCTACAATTGTTCTGGTCAGGGTCTTTTAGTCACAGCAACAAAAAGGCTGACTAAAACACTTTCATGGATTTTTTTTTTTTTTTTACAGTCAGCATGATGCTTAAATGAAACACATTTATAACACTTTATTTTAAGCTCATAAAAAATTCAAACACAAAAACTCCATACTTTTTCTGCCCACCTACAGTTCATGTATTAATGTTACAACTTACACAACTTGATACTGTATATTCTTACACAAATTTTTGTAGATATCATTATTTTTAGTTCTTCTTTTAACCTTTGCAATGAAACAAAAGTGACTTATATATCACCAAACAGTATCATCTGCATTTGACTATATATTTACTTTTACCAGCAACTTTTATAGTTTCCTGTCTTTGTGTTTTTCTTCTTAAGGAAGTATAAATTTCATAAAATGACAATAGCAATTTACTACTTACATGCTTTTAGAAATATGGTTAAAAGATTCATGTGAAATGATTGGGACCAATGACACAAATATCAGTAGTATATAACAATGTAGTGAATGGGAAACGTAAGAGAGATCAATTGGCCTTATACTTTAATTTCATCATTAACACTTTAATGGATATTATATTATGAGTCAATTTTAATAAATAATTTGCCATTACAAATGAAATGTCTTGAATGTTAACTGAAGAAATTTCAAATTTGTCCACATTACACTTAAAGGAGTAAATAGAATCTAACTTAACCCTTGTATAGTTGATCTCATTTTTTTCCTGAACCCCTCCCTCAGAATATAGAGAATTATAGTATCAAACACTTATACCCACATATACATGGGCACGCAGAGGCAAACACGTCTTTTGCAAGTACAGTTATAGTTGAATTTGATCTACTTAGAATTCCAAGTAATTTTTGGTATTAGTTTATGCAATCCAAACTGTTCATTATATTTCGGTATTTCAGATCTCAATCCCACCCCTATTTTGTTTCCAACATGGTATTTGTACACAAAAGTATGCATAATCATTTTTTGTATACTGATGTTCAGAGAAAAAATCAGGGAGAACCTGTTCTTAGGCACCCTGAAGGTGCAGTAATGGCTGCTATAATCTGTGTACTGGTTTGTCAGAGAAATCACTTTATTCTACATTGGCACTTGCTAGCATTTTATATTCTGAAGTCTGATCCAGGTTATCTGCCCTATAGATACAGTTCAGTTTCTCTTCTACTTCAGTGAAATCATTGGGAAGTTTTCCTAAAAGCACCCTCAGATCTCACACGTCTCTTTGCACAGTGCATGAGAACTTCCATGTATCATTTGTGTGACATAGGGGTAAACAGAGACCCTTAGGCCTTTCTTCTGTCTCACCATGTCTCAAAACTCAGTTCCCTCTCATGGGTAGTGAAATTGTGTATGTCTATCATCCCACAACATCTCAACAGAAATGTAATAACAACTCATTTGCCTTCAGCTTTGCCTTCAGTCTCTTGAACATGGCTCAGAGACTCCTTGGATTGTTGCGTTGCACAAAAAAAAAAAAAAAAAAGAGAAAAGGTTGTAGGCTGTTTTCTCTCTGCATTCTTGAAAATCCTCATCTTCTTTTCCACAGTGTTATGGGGTGGCAAGAGTCTGCTTTCTCCATCATGATGGAAAAGAGACATTTTTTTCTTTTCCTTTTTCCTAATGATAACACTAATTTATATCATATTATGCCTTTCTGAAAAAAATATCCATTCTGTCTCTCCTATATCTGCTAAAAGAGAAACTGGATTATTAAATAATGAACATAAACTAAAAAAAATTTCAGAAAGGTAAAACTTACTAAATAACTTTTATTAGGGCTTTGGCTAATGCCTATTTTTCTTTGTTATTTTCAAACAAATTTAGTGACTGGCTATAGTACTAAATTCCTATATCCAAGCTACTCAGGAGTCTGAGGCAAGAAGATAGCAAGTTTAAGGTTAACTTTGCCAATTTAGTGAGACCCTGTCTCAAAATAAAAATTAAAAACTGGTCTGGGAATGTAACTCAGTGGTAGAGCTCTCCTGAGTTTAATCCCCAGTAAGAAAAGAGAATAGTAAATATTGGGAGAAATTAAACATTATAAATTTGAATTTGTATTTCCTTGATTGTGATACATAAATATATTTAGTCTATATTGGTGTAGTTGGAAATAAGATTTGCTTAAGATGAAAGTGTATATGTATGTTTGTACACATGCATTTGTGTGAATTCTATGTGTATACCACATGTATACATGTATAAAATATGCATATGCAATGCATATGTAATCTATCTAAATATATACTTGCATAATGTGTGGATAATACATTCAGTATTCATATGCATACATAGACAGGCCATTCTCTTACATTCTTCTTATTTTCATTCTTGTGTGTTGGAAATAGGCTGCTATGAGATTTGAAGTAAAAATCTCAAACTGAACAAGGACAGGAGAATAAGAGACAAAAATCTCATTTTTGTCTCTGATCTAAACATGATCACTTCTTTTCAAATTTGTTCCACCAGATTGTAGGATGTAACAAAAGGAAGTTGGAATCTGATCACTATCCCAAATGTGATATATATCTTAAAAGTGCTTATTTTAAAGGATACTATAAATAATTTTATGACTAAGGAATATATCTTGCACTTATCTTTGCATTTATGCTTTATTTTTAAGAGGAAACTTTTCACTGAATAAAATAGATGATATTAGTTTTATATAGTTGTTTTAGGTCCTTACCATTTGTACCCACAATGATCTATACTGGACAAATAGGTTTCCTCACATGTTTTCCAAAGCCTTGGAATACTTTTTAGAATCACTAATATTTCCCTTTTAGAAAAAAAACCTCTGATTTAGCTCTAAAAATAATTGTAAACATTAAAAACCTTTTTAGTTTTTTATTTTGCTATGAATTCTGTATGGTTAAATTCTTTGCTGTTTTTAATTTTTATCACTTCTGAAAAAAGTCAATTAAGATGAAAGTGAATTGTACTCTTAGAAGTGGGCATGGATATATTGCTTGCAAATCGTGTGCCAATGGAATAAAAGAAGAATCCGAGCCCCCCATACACCATTGAAAACGTGTTTATTAATGGCCTCTGAGAATGATAGCTCTTTGTATCTGATAAAGTTATTTGATTAAGAAGCCAACTGTGTTTGAAAATTGTCACTACAGTCAAGGCTGAATGCATGAGACATATGTTTCATCTCACCACTTGCACTTCATGGTTTGCAATTTTATTGTTTCTTCACTTGAAATACAACCTGGTATTTAACCATTAGATCCTTACTATTCCCTGTGGTATAATTAAGGTTGTCTCAACACTTCTACTCTAACCCCTATTTTTTAAGGATTTTAAACTACAGTAGTAAAATTTTGAAATAGGCATTCACTGTTTAAATTATAACTGTATTTTTTTCCAATTAAAATTTAAGAAATAATTTCATAGACTCCTGGATTACTTAAGTGTAAGAAGGTATTTTCATGACTTTTAAAATGACGTTTGGAGATTTGACTAACTTTTTAGCACAGCAACACATGTATAAATAGCCGATACCTTATGGAAGATTAATATATAGTGAATACATAATTATTGTATGAATTCCTGAATTCGGCTTTCCCTTGTAGTGTAGATGCTTCTTCACCCTACCTCTCTGCACCAGCGTGATGCACTCACCCAGGCTTGAGGAAAGCTGTTTACACTCGTAACTCTGCCATCTTCCTGGAAAATAGCTCTCACAGTGCTGCCTGTTGTGTTAGGAAAACATTACCCTCTCTAACAAAGAAGTGAAAAATATGACTTCCTTGCATTTGATTGAAAAAACTCTTTGGTTTGTGCTCCAGAGCTTGCCCTGGGGATCAGGCTAAAGTTGATAACCTACCAGGTTAAAATTCTTCCTTGACCTTCCCTGCTTCCTACAATCCTCTTTTTTAAGCACTCCCTCAATCAGTCTCTTTCACAAGGACCACTTATATTTTCAATGAACCTGATCTAAACATGAACACGTTTCCTCCTGGTAAACTCAAATTCTTTGTTTTTAATGGAAGTTGTTTTAATAGAAGTCGTCTAGAACAAATGCTGCCAAAATGGAAGACAGTCTTAATTGAAGATTTTTCCCCATTAAAGTACATAAATATTTATAGAGGTACTGTCTTTTTGACAACAACCAGAATCCTTTTTTAATTAATTAATTATTTTTTTGATACTGGAGATTGAACCCAGGGTCATTTAATGACTGCACTACATCCCCAGACCTTTTATTTTTATTTTGTGTGTTTCATTAAGTTGCTTAAGGCCTCTATAAGTTGTTGAGGTTGACTTTGAACTTGAGATCCACCTGCCTCAGCTATCTGAGCTGTTGTGATTATAGGTATGCACTACTCTAGATAGTCTGTACTACAAAGTGAATACTTCAATCTTTAGACATATTTAATATAATATTAAAATACCTTTTCACATTCCCAGGTGATTCCATCAAAGAACTGGTGGGCTGTGGTGCACCCTCATGTTTCCTAAAAGTAAAGTCACTGGTTACTCTGGTACAACTTGTTTCCATACCAGATGGTAACTAATGCTTTGCCCTCTACAACTTAAACAGAATGGACATTACCTACTTATTCATACTTAGTCAGTTTTTCTTTTCTTTCGTCAGTGAATGAATGCCCTTCTTTTTGTGCTTAACAAAAAAAGTGCTCATTATATTGACTCATGAATGTGTATGGGAAATAGTTTGGCTGTCTTTCAGATTTCTTTCTTTTTCCTTTTCTTTGCAACCAGAGATTGATACCAGGGGCACTTAACCAATGATCCAAATCCTTAGCCCTTTTTTATATTTTATTAGAAAGGATCTTGCTGAGTTGCTTAGGGTCCTGCTCAGTTGCTTCAAACTCATGATTCTCCTGCCTCTGCTGGGATTACAGGCATGTGCCACTGTTATCCTTCAGATTTTACCATGTGCAAATGTGAGGAATTTTCACTACATCATGGTTCTCATATATTATTAGACATTTTAGAATTGGAAATACTAACTACTAAGCCCATCTTTGCTTATTTTAATACAAGTGTTAATAATAATGCTCTGAATAAAATCAGACCAATCTAGACCAATTCACCACTATGTGGGACACAGTGCCCTAAATGTATAAGTATGCTATGTCTAATAAAGTATAATTTGTTACTATGCCTCCACTCTTGTTCTACTCCTATGAATTTCCAAAATGCCTCAAAAGAGAAATTTGTAAAATCCAAATGTGATCACACTACTCTCTATGAAAAAAATCTTTATTTGATCCCCTATGCATCAGGACAAAGAACAAAGCCCTTCCTTCAACCTGGCATCTCCACCTTTACTTCCTTATACATACCAGTATCTAATAAGGTTGTATTTTCTTGAGTTGTACACCTCCCTTCCTTCATCTTCTGCATACTTTATTTACTTTTCTACCATTATCTCTTGAAACTTGAAAATCTTGAGTTCTCTATAAATGCATAGATTTGCTGTCTCTCCTTGTGTCTATAGAGCACTATGTATATCTCCATCATGGTAGATGTGGAAAGATATAAATTTATTTAATTGTCTTCCTCTAAACAAATAGAGTCTAAAACCCAGATGGAAATATCCAGCTTCTATCAGTGTACCCCATAGACACTCCTCAAATATGTGAACTACATTGTTAAAAATAACATTTGAATTTATAAAAATGGATTGAACATTGATCCTTGTTCCTATGAAGCTGGTCATTTTCTATGAACAACAGATGCTTCTCAACTTACTAGTTTATAATAGTAATACAACAATTATGAATAGATTTAATCCACAAAATAACTTTTTAAACATTTTAATCCATGGTCTAATCAAATGCTTTCTTTTTCAAGAGAGAGAGAAAAAAAAGAGATTTAAAGAATCTGGTATATCTGTGATGATGTTCTTAGCTTTCTTGGCTCAAGTTGATTCTTCAATGTGCCAAATGTGGCTCAGGTAACACCCATCTCACCCTGCCCAGAACTTCCATCTGTTCTCAACAGACAAAGCCTTCTTTACTTTCAGTATACTTGAAACCCTAAAATGGGCATCTAGTCAAATACTCTCATTTGACAGATGGCTTTACATATAAACAGACAAGAGAGGGGCAATAGAAGGCAAATTCAGTGATGGGCCATGGGAAGCATGGCAGAAGATGACAAGTATGTCACTCTGCAAGTTGGCCTAGGACTCCTGAGAGTGCAAGAGAGAAAGGCAGCTATGGACACATGATGAAGTTGAGCATGAACTTTCTATCCTTGAGATACAAAACTCATTCTTCATACTTCTACCATTGCTTGTTATCAATGACAAAACCAAAGGAGCTTTATCAAAATCATAGTAATAGGGAAGGAACTGGGCGAATTTAAAACTAATACATACCCCTGGAAATAGGTCTGCCATGTACTAAAAATTATTTTCCATGTATTCAACTACTTTTCCTATACAAATCCTCCTCTACCCTTCATTCCTTGGTGATTCAATGATGAGTCGAAATAAGTCACAGTCTTTTCTGTATATTGTAGTGTGAGAGAATAAGTTGTAGAAAGATTGAACTCTGCTACCTTATGTGTCCTAAGAAAGAGGAGAGGGCATCATAAAGTAAGGGAAAATGGAACTGATAATTTCTCAAGCTACCTTGCATATTCAGCTATTTAAAATTACTGGATACTAAAAGGTTAAGTTGAGATGCTTTGTTGTATTTTTTTGTTTTCATTTTTTTTCCTATTCTTTCTTTCCTTTTTTTAATTTCTTGCTTTTTAAATTGTCTACAGCGTCTGGGATACTGGATTCTGACAACATAATTAAGAGAACTGAAAGATCATGAGAGGGTCAACGTCTTTACCAGGCCAGAGGATACACAGTGGAATTATAGCTAGAGGCTAGAGACAAATGCAATTGCTTCCATTCTTTGTTCTCCCTAACCATCATTTCTAATGATCCTCCTTTGAAAGAAAGAAATGGAATAGTCTTTTAATAGCTGGGAAGTCCATTGGATTTAAGGACACATTATTAAAGCAATACTTAAAGTAACCAAAAGGGATAAGATGCAGGAAATATTCTGTACACACCAAGAAAGTCTGCTATTGCATTAAGCATTTATTGAACACATAATTATGTATATTATTTCTTACATGATAATTCTAGGAAGATGTGAGCAAGGCATGGTGACACACAGCCATAATCCCAGCAATTCAAGAGTCAGGATAACTGTAAATTCAATGTAATCCAGCACAACTTAGCAAAACACCATCTCAAAATAAAAAATTAAAAATAAAAAGGACTAGGGATATAACTCAATGGTAGAGAGCCTCTAGATTCAATATTGGATACTGAAAAAAATTATAAATTTATTGAAACTCTTCCCCATGAAGCTATTGTTTTATCCTTTTCTCTTTTCTGGCTCTAAGAAATATATATATATATATATAAACACCAACTGTCATACGAAAGTGTTTGGTAAATTCCAAATAAATAACATAACTAGTGACACACATGTAAAAAGATATTCCAAATACCTGACATGGTTTTGGCAGAAGGTACAAATAGGTTCTTTCTCCTTCTCCTTTTGGTTTTGGTAGCTACCACTTGTTGGATATTTATATCACAAACCACTAATTGGCATTAGTAGAATAGGAACATCCAACATGGGTAGTAGTGGAAACCAGCAATATCTAACCTAATTAGATAACTGTCAGCTTGTGTGTGCTTTTTAATATATAAAAAACACTCTTAGACATTTAGATAATGTCTCCCAAGTTTAACTCTTTTTTTAAAAACAATTGGTGGATGATGTTAAAGTATTGAAAGCAATACAAGTCCAATTTGAACTTAAAGGGCTGCATTATTAGCCACAGATATCATTATCAACTTTATTAAGGCTCGTTTTTATATCTGTTTATCCTTACTCTTACCAACTATCTCAGTTCACTTCTTATTTTCGTACCATATGTTGTTCTTACATGCAATTGGAATTAAGGCATTAAATAACTTATTAGTACACACCTGCTTCTGATTCTGAGATTTATGTTGTCTCAAAGAGCTATTAAGTTTTGTTAGAGTTTGTAAACAAGTCTGGATGGCGCCTGGTATTTTGCCAGCGGGAGTGGTTTGTGAAGTGACGCCAGCGAACCATTAAGTGTGGAGATTTCTTATTGGTTGACTGCTGTATCTAGTTTATGTTAATTAAGATAAGATGTGTGGAATGTATAAATACCTCTGTTGTCCTACAATAAAGGGCTCCCACTCCTGCTGTATCAATGTACACAAGTTGTTCGTCACCCACCCCCCCACCTCCACCCCCCCAACCCCCCCCCCACCCGTTATTTTGCTGCAGCTGGACTGCGGCAAAGTTTTCTCAGAAAAATTCTATGTCTAGCACCTTATTCCTTTTTCAAACCTTTCAGTTCTTTGTATCACATACCTTCAAGCTTTGATGTCTATTAACTTCTTGTCACTTGTGGATTTCAGCCATCATAAAAGGCAAGTCTACGTTTTTACTTTTTTTGCTGCTGTTGCAGTTTTCCATAGTATATAAAATTCTAATTTTCACAAAGCATCAACCAGATCACCTGGAGCTGTTGTTTTTATTGTGAAACTATTTAGATAATGAACTAAAACATAGTTTAAAACAGAAATGGCATATTACTGTATCATGAGTACCATTTAGAGTACATTGCTAGCTAGAGACATTTTCATCAGGTTAAAACAATGGCTTTTGGCATCTATAAAAATTCGTTTATTAATTTCAAAAGTTAGATGTGATATAGTAAAATTTTGACCTATAAATGTGATTTATAAGTCATCACAGCTTCCTTTACTCTCTTGTAAAGTTCCTAAGTATGTATGTGTTTATCAAACAAATCAGTTGACTCTCCATTAGTTCATTGGGAAGAGTTGACTTAAAATTCTTTCATAGATTAAGTATCTCTTGCCATGATTGTGTGGCTTTATAATATCATTATTATAATATCATTTATCTAATGCATGAATAATCTTGAGTTTGAGATAATTAACATCATGAATTGTGAAAATGATAAACAGTCTGTTATTATTCCACTCTTTACTTAAGAAAAAACATAAAGTTTAAACCAAAGTGTGCCAAGGAAGTTATCCAAAAATGAGTCTATATTTTATTATCAAACTTTTAAGAGTCAATTTGCACATTAATAATGACACTCATTTTTCATAAGCTTATTTCATCTTCAAATCAATTGCTTACTAGACAAAATTGCTCCTTATAATTATAATATTCATAATATTTAAATTTAATAATAATATTTATTAACTAATAATATTATTAAATAATAATAATTAAAATTATAATATTTACATAGCCATTAAGAATTCCCCAAGTCTTGCTCATAGAAACACTTTAGTGATTAGGGAAAATTAAAAATGTCTTGTTTTTTGAAAAATAATAAAATTCAAGCATACTAAACTTTTTGAAGATTAAAATATTATTCTACATCTCTATGTTTTTCAAAAAAATGGTCATGATAATCCAAAATATTCTTTTATAATTTGACCTTGCCACTTTCCCATCAAGAGATAGGACTTATGTGATGGCATATGCCTGTAATCCCAGAGTTTCTGAAGGCTGAGGCATGAGGATCACAAGTTCAACGCCAGCTTTCAGCAATTTTGTGAGCCCAAAGCAACTTAGTGAGACCCCATCTAAAAATAAATAAATAAAAGGATGGGGATGTGGCTCAGTGTTTAAGCATCCCTGGGTTCAATCTCTGATACCAAAAGGACAAAAAAAAAGAAGTTGGACTTATATTCTTTTCCTTTGAATCTGAATCTGTTTGGACTTACTTGTAACCTCTAAAATGTGACTCATAAGTTGCTGTGTCACTTATGAACCTGATCCATGAAAACAGTACAGCAGCTTCCACCTGTTTGCCTGTTTGACGCCAGACCTACCAGGTAAGGCACCTGATGAGACAATGTTTTGGTGCTCTGGTCACCAGCCACATTGCCTGCCATGTATGATCAGGGGTTTTTTGGCCACTTAGTCTAATAGAACCTTCAAATGACTAAGAACCCAACCAACTTGTGATATAAACACAAGAGAGATCCCAGGTAGAATGGCCATGCCCAGTTCTTCCTGAATCCCCAAACCACAAAGTCATAAGAAGAATCAATGTTTGCTTTAGTCAACTTTTTCACTGCTGTAACTGAAAGACCTGACCAGCACAATTGTAGAGGTGGAAAAATTTATTTAAGGGCTCATGGTTTCAGAGATCTTAGTCCATAGAAGGCTGGCTCCATTCCTTGGGGCTCAAGATGAGGCAGAACATCATGGTAGAAGAGTGTGGCAGAGAGAAGCAGCTTACATTATGATCATGATTCAGAGAAAGAGAAAGTCTCCACTTGCCAGATACAAATGTATACCCCAAAGCCATGCTCTAATTCCTGCCTCCTCAGCCACACCCTGCCACTTCAGTTACCACTCAGTTAACCCTTATCAGAGGATTAAATCACTGATTGGGTTAATACTCTTTCCCAATCATTTCTCCTCTGAATCTCCTTGAATTGTCTCATAGTGAGCTTTTGGGGGACATCTCACATTAAAACCATAACAAAGGTTATTTTAGGGTACTATGTTTTGAAGTAATTTGTTGTATGGTAATTATAGAAATTTGGTACTGAAGCAGAGTGCTTTCATCCACCCAAAGCCTGCCTGCATGCCTGGAAGAACATGGGGTAAAGTACACCTCTGACCAGTGACCTCTATGGTGCAGCACTTGGGAAGAGAGAGAGTGGGGGAAAGTTATCACAGCCCTAAAAATTAATATAACACAAAAATTATGCTGCACCCATCTGAACCACACACGACACACATGCACCAGCTGTGCATTCATTATATTGAATCATTTCACATTCTATCAATGGTGCTGAACAACTTCCACAAATCTAATTTGTTCATCCCAAAACACATGAGAAAATGAAAACACAGAAGGTTTAGATTGTCTAAAGTTATATATCTACTAATTGATAGAACTTGCAAAACCACAAACAAAAAAAGCAGATAGTCTGATTTCAAAATCCACATTCTTAACCAATGTATTATACATTGCCTATAGAAATGATATCTGAGATAGAAAAGAATGGTCTGTCAATTAACAGTTTTCTTGACTTTAAGAAATTACTCAGCTGGTATTCTCTCAGTGCTAGTTGTAGCAAATATAAAATGAAACAAGTATACATATGACAGAATCCTTTGCATATACTGTAAAATGTGAAGAATTATAGAAAAGGTCATTGTTTTGTGATTATTATTGAGGTTGACATTATGAGGATGTTTCAGAATAGCTGCTTGCCCTCAGTGGTGGAAAAAATGTAATTTGACAAGAGAAAAATGCCTGACTGCCTCCCCACTTGTTTCAGTATCAACTCAAAAAGTAATATTTATTTATGTTGAACAATCATGGAATCCTGACAGTCTATAAAGGAGATGAGTCTGTGAGTGCATTTGTTTAATTTAATAATATCTGTTATTTTAAGTATATTTCTTTGGAGTGAGAGGAAACATACCAGGAGAGAAGCCATATAAATTATTTCCTCTGTGGACTCATCATCAAAAAAGATATAGAAATATAAAGCCTTTTGTAGTTCTACTTGGCAGAATAAACTAAGACCTCAGAACAAATAGAAGCCTTCTTAAGCCCTTTGTTTCTCTCTTGAGTTAAGATATAAGCAGTGAGCAAGCTCTATGTGCTTGAAAAGCATTACGTAGCCGCCAGAGCTTTATGCCTTGTCTAATACATATGGATGTGGTAGCCTTTCAAGATGGGAACAGCTCTGCCATTGGTATAAGAGAAGGAATAAGTTGTCTAATTCTAAGCTAAGGCCAGGAAGGTCAGCAAGAGGAATGTACTTCATTTTCAGGACTAGATTGTATGGTAGCAACCGTGGCTAGACGCCTAGGCTTCCATCCAAGCATGACAAGAAAAATATAAAAAACAATAAATGAACATGAGGCAGTGAAAACATAAGAGAAATCGATAGACTAAATGAGGTAGTGTTTATTTTTTGAGTTTAGTTTTGTATATTAAGGGAATTGATTTGTCATCTAAACTATAAAATCCATGAAAGCTAATTAAATACAAAACTTCTCATTACCTAAATTCTCTCACAACAAAGAACGGTATTAAAATTTCAGTAATGGCAACAATTTAGGAAGCCAACAGCAATGGAATCAATGACCCAAAGGCAGAATCACATTAGAGTAGCTTAAATGGTTGGAATTTCTTCTGTTTTTAAAGGATTTGTTCTTATACCTATAATGCAGTATTTTGAAAACAACACTGTAGGAAAAGTACTGTCAAAATAGCTGTAAGACATTTGTAGGTTTTGCATAAAATTCCAAAGTATTAAAAAGGAGATTTAAAACTAAAGTTACTTAAACTTCTTTGAGTATCAATCTTTGTGGATTGTGTCAAATTGTATGTACTGGGCTGTGTATTATGCCATAGGATAGTACATTTTTGTAGATTTTTTTTCTTTTTAGTGATCAGGAGTATCTTTATTTTTTATTGTATTTGGAAATGACTTTTAAATGTGTACATTTTTAAAATTGAGGTATAATTTTTTAAAATGTTTATTTGTTCTTTTTATTTATACATGATAGTAGAATGAATTTTCACATAGCATATTCACATGGAGTTTAACTGTCCATTCTTGTGATTGTATATGATATAGAGTTACATTGGTCATGTATTCTTATAAGATCATGGGAAAGTTATGTCAGATTCATTTTACTGTCTTTCCTTTCCTATCCATTCTCCCTTCCCTTTGTCTAAACCATTGAACTTCTATTCTTTTCCTCTCTCCCCTGTATTATGTGTTTGCATCCACATGAGATAAAAAATATTCAGCCTTTGTTTTTTGTGGGGATTGGCTTATTTCTTATGAAGATATTTCTAATGTTTAAGTAATAGAGTAAGTATTTAATATTTTTTTCAATATGTATTATACAATTGATATTTAATATTTGATATATTAGTGATAAGGAATTTTAGTTTAGTGGCATTATCGATTCAGTGTTCAAACAACAGAAGGTAAAATGTTTAAGAAAAGTTTTGTAGTTGTGCTTATTGTAATGTGTTTTTCAAAATATATAAATAGGGTGTCTGTTCAACAAACTGAAAAACAGATTATATGAAATTATCTAGCAATTGCTTAAATTCCTAAATTTCTGTAATCTGGGACATTATAGATCTTTAATATTAAAATTGGAAACATTAAGCATCAGGAATTTAATTACATTCCAAGTATTATGGTCTATATATGAAGTGTTTCCCAAAGACTCTTGTGTTGAAGTCCTACCTGAGCAATGTAGCAATGTTCACAGGTTGGGTTTTGGGGAGATGACTGGGTCATGAAAACTCTGACCTTATCAGTGGATTAATCTATTAAGAGCTGAATGCACTGCTTACTGGGAGGCTGTGGGAAGCTGTTGGAGTCCAGTCTTAGTTGGAGAAAGTAGGTCAGCAGGAGCATGCCCTGGAAGGGTATTTCTTGTATCTGGCATATCTCTCTCTCTCTCTCTCTCTCTCTCTCTCTCTTTCCCAGGTACCACAGGTTGAGAAGCTTTTCTTTGCCGCACTCTCTGTCATGATATTCATGATATTTTTGCTTTACCTTAGGTCCAAAGCTATGGAGCCAGCTGAATTGAAACATCTGAGCCAAAATAGATCTTTCCTCCTTTAAGTTGTTTTTTTTTTCCCAAGCATTTGTCGCATAATGAAAAGCTGACTATGACAGAAAGAGACATTAATGTTAAGGAAGAATTTTTTAAATTTAACATAAAACTAGCCTGAAATAGAATAGGAATTGGGTAATTATTAGGGTAAAGCAACTAGGGAATCACACAAAAAGACATTCACAGACATGCACATACAAGTATTATATGCTAAAAGCAAACTGTGGATTCCTTCTCGGGACTTAAATAAAGGTTCTTAGAAGAGGTGCTAGTTAAGTGAAGCCTAGGGGGATAAATTGCTTGATCAAATCTAGGTTTCAGTAAGATAATTCTGACAGCAATGTGGAGTACAGATGAAGACTGGAAGAAGCTAGAGGCAAGAATATATTAATTTCAACATTATAAAATGAAAAAAGAAAAATACAGACAAGCTGAGTGATTAGTTCAATGAACACCCAAATGAACATCAGCTTGTAAACATTTTTAACATATTGCCACATTTGCTACATTATGATGAAGCAAAAATCCAATATGCTTCTACTAAAAATAAGAATTTTAAAGAAAATCAGTGAGATATTTAAACAAAGATAATAATTAGAAACTCCCCCAAACGTTTAAAATACTGTTATTATTAAAATATCTATAATTTTTAAAATGCCCTTTGTAACATTTTCAATGTTCACAGATTGTATGGGGATATCTCCTTTGCTTCCTTCAGTGTAGGAACAGATCTCTCTCTTACATTTTCCTCACGGCATTGCTATTTTTGAAGAGACAAGTGCTGTTGTCTTGTCAAGTGTCACATTGTCTGGATTTGTCTGATTGTGTCTTGAGGTGTTATTAAATGGATTTCTTCATCTGTTGTATTTCTAAGGAAACAAAAGTTAGGTTTAAAGCAATGATTAGATTCAGCAGAAAGGCTATTTGGTGTAGACTCTTTCACATGCCATCAGGAAACACATAATGTTGGCAGACCATCTATTATCCACACTATACTACTATTTGGTTAAGATGGTGACAAATATATCTTTCATTTTTAAAGTACACATGTCATCTTGTAGAATATGCAGAGTATTACTGTAGCTCCATGTGAATATGTAATGATTTTCTTTTGATAGTCCTGAACTGGATCAACGATTTTATCAGGGACACAGGAAAGGTCATTAATAAAAAAATATTTCTTCTATACTAATTGGCTGGTGTTCCTCAATTAGAAAAGCTATCCTTATCAAATGGGGAAGAGAATTAGAACTTAATTTGTTTATTTTAATTACCTAAATTCAGAATAAGGAACTGGTATAATAATCACTATAAAAAATTATCAGATGTGTTCTCTCTCTTTTATTTGCATGTCAAAATGAACTCAGAGAATTTTCAAATTATTTATATTCAGTAGTTAAAGGCATTATTCTTCTCAGTGCTCAAATTGTCCTAAATTTTGCACATCTGAGCCTTTTCTAGCTAGAATTTATATCTTACTATGTCACGACTCTGCTTTCTGCTCTCTTATTTGATGTCAAGCTGCAAACACCCATGCTCACCTTGTGACATTACATGCCCCATATATCATAGTCAATTATTAGGGCTAAAATGGAAAGCAGAGTTCAAAAAATGGTATTGGGTTACATTCCTAAGCAATACTCCCAGATTTGTTATTTATTAATCTTCTACACAATTGTGTGTGTATGTGTGTATGTGTGTGTGTCTATTATGTATGTATATCATTGGCTTCCTTGGTGGTTGAAGGAAACTCAGCTGGTTCTATAATCTGTAACTCACATATAGTATTCAAAAGTTTTTTGAATATATTATAAAATTGTTGACATATTTATATGTTGTTTCTGAAATATATACTTCCATCAGGATTCTGTTTCTTTTTCCTATGACTTAGATCACTCAGGCCCATGGTATTTTATTTTATTTTTTAAAACATATTTGATACTCACAGATTAATAGCTTATATAATTGAATTGACCAATTTTGGTCAATATATTTTTTTCTGGTATATCTATAAATGTAGGTCTTCATTTGTTACTAAAAGTTTTCTTGATTGGTGATAAATTAATAGTAAATTTCTTGAAATTTGAAGGATAGTGATTAGTAGTTCTGGTCTTTGTTATGGTTTTCTTCAGATACTACAATTTTATGTACATTGGATCTTTTAAACATTCATATTTATTTTATCTTGTGATTAGATAACTCTAAAGAAATCATGCACACATAAACACACACAGCAAAGACTATAGATACTCTTCAGTGATGTGTTAACTTAAGTTTTATGTGTCAAAACCTGCACATTTTAAAGAAATAACAGGATCTGGAACAGATCTTGGGAGACAACCAATAGACCCCTCTAATGCAGGCCTGAATGTTATGCTAACAATATGATAGGGAGAATGCTGATTTTTGTTTTCTTGGGCCCCTGATACAATGTGTCAGTTTGATCTCTTAAAGGGGTGGAGACTGAAGGCTGACTAGTCAAGATCAGTCACACAGTATTGTCTATGTGAATAACTTCTAGTAAAAGCTTGCACACCAAGGCTGCAGGGAACATCTATAGTTGACACATTCCATATGTGCTGTCCTGTATCATTTCTGAGGCAATTATGTGCTACCTGTACAACTCCACTTGGAGCAGACAATTGGATGATTATGCTTGGTTTCTCTGAAGGCTGCCATGTGCTTATTTTTCTATGGCAAATAGGTCTCACATTTATACTATTCTTTCTCAATGAAAATGAATAAAATATCAATGCTTGCAACCACATGGATGAATCTTGAAATATGCAATGTAAAATTAGCAAATAAAAGGAAAGTACATAGGGCAAGATCTTTGTCATAGAATTATAGAAAACAAAATTGTCTATGATGACACAAACTAGATCAATGGTTGCTCAGGGATAATAAGGCCAGTAGAAGCTGGCGGAAGAGATTAAAACAATGTACATGACAATGTAGATGATGGCTAGGTCAATTATCCTGATACTGGGATAACTTCAAGGTGTACATATTGAATTGCATACTTTGTATATTTATAGCTTATTGTATGTTAATTTATCTCAGTAATGTACCAAAGTCTCTTACATTTATCAAAAGCACATCTTACAAATATCTTTTTTATATAGTATTTAATGTGGTTTCTTTGTTTTTGTTTTGTTTTAGTATTTTTATACATATGTTCCTTATGTTCCTTCATAAGGAAGATTGAATCTCTATTTATTTTTCTCTCCCTATCCAGAAACCTAACCAAGATTAGAAATAGTCTCCAGGCCATTTGTTTGGTAGAGCTGCAAAATGGGAAAGCAAAACATGAGACAGAAAAAGCAGAAAATAAACATTAAATTTATCTACTCGCCATTTGGGGCAACTGTGGCTCGAATGTACTGAGGATCCTCTAAAATAATTTATAAGAATACATGTTTGGTTTGTCTCTTTGTAGGCTGAGAAATGATACATTTATCTTCTAGTTCCAATTCCCCATTGCTTGCATATTGTTTTGGGGACCAAAAAATCTTTGGTAAGATGAGGAACACAGTAAGCACTTGGTAGAAGAAGACTTACAGTATGCAAGGAAATTACCCACTCTATATACAGTTTAAATCAGGGTTTGACTGGGGATGTGTGGCATAGAACACTAACAATATGGTGATTTTGACACATGACTACATCTTTTACCCTCATTCTTAGAAAAAGATATTTGTAAGATGTGCTTTTTTTGAATAACTTAATCCTTGAATAGTTCAGAAAATTTGCCTCTAAAGTGTGAAATAATAACTAATTCTGTGTAGTATAAATCAAATGAAATAATGCATACAGAAATACTTTTTTAAAAAAGTTATTTCCCTTTCATTAGCATTTCTGAGCCAGAGGAAGAAGCTAAATCTGGTTAACATTGAAAATTCAATAGTTTTGGTATTTATACTTACATTATGATTTTGTTTCCCATTTAAACATTAAAACAAAAACAAATCTTAAATGAAGCCAATTGTTAATTGTTGCTCTAAGAGAAAATATGTAAAAGAGGACATTTGCTCATAATTGTGCTGCACACATGAAGTTAACACTGTCTACCTGCCTAAGGAGAAGAAAAGAAATACAAAATCAAGTCATTACAGTCCCCCGTGAATAGAAACATTCATGACATGGATGAAATACCTCCAAAAGAAAAAGTAGGCTGTCTCCAATTGTGTCTTTTTTTCTTTTTTTTTTTAAGAAAAAAAAAAAAAAAACAACCAAAAAATTGTCATTGGGAAGATATAATTAAGAAAATGGTTAAGAAAAAATATAAAAAAAGTCAAGATGATTTAGATCCAATGTAAATATCTCTATTAAAGCAATAAGGCAAGAACACAGAGTTCAACTCTGAAACACTACAAGATAAATTTAAGAAGGGAAAAACAACTTTTAACTTATTTCTAATTTTTTAGAAATAAATAAACGACTCAATAAAATGGTATAACCATTCTAATTTGCATTTTTTCTTTTATAAATTTCAACCAACTTAATTTCATACAGGCAATATGTAGTGACTCATTTTAACTTATTATTATTATTATCATTATTATTGCACTGGGGATTGAACCAAGGGATGCTTAACCACTGAGCAATACCACCAGGCTCTTTTTTAAAAAAGATATTTTATTTAGAGACAAGAGTTTCATTGAGTTGATTATGGCCTTACTAGTTTGCTAAGCCTGGCTTGGAACTTGTGATCTTCCTGCCTCAACCTTCTGAGCTTCTGGATTTATAGGCATGCGCCACTACACCTAGCTACGATTCATTATAAAAATACATCTTTATTATAAAAGAGCTTTCTCTGTTAAAAATAACTATTATTATTTAAATCTGAATTATTGGTATCTATGATTTTGTTTTAATGCAAGCCAAGGGCAGGGCACACACCTGTAATCACAGCAACTAGGGGGGCTTCACCCTAAGTTTTTGTTGGGACAGTACCAAATTTTGTGTCTTGGATGAGTAATTGGAAGCAACATTGATGTAGAATACTTCTAATGAAACTATTATTTGAATGAATAAGCAGAAGTTTGAGAATGTTTAAAAGAGAACAGAGTACTATGACTAAATTTAACTAAATATGATTGTTTAATGAAACAATAGCCAAAACAAAATTGAGGGGATTTCCTATTCTAACATATGCTAATAACTGCCCATCACTTTAAAATATAGAATACGGAGTCCAATTAACAATGTAGTGCTGTGAAATTATGTTGAGATTAATGTTTTGTTCTTAACTGTTTTTTTTCTGAGAATAGTCAGCATGTCTTATTCAACATGTCATATAACTAATTAAATTTTTGCCATTTAAAAACATTAAGATTTATTCTTTTTCCTTAATTTATTCATCCTTTACACAGTTTTGAGTTATTTTGTGTTATTTCTGGTAAGCCACTGTGGATACATGAATGTTTTAGAAGCTGGAAAGCTTTGTCATTGATAGGAGAAACAAACAAATAAAGAATACAAACAACAAAACAACATATTGCTTTGAAAGTAAATAGCAATAAATACAGTCAAATCATTTTGGTAAAATTTGGTTGTCTTTTTGTAATAAAAATAGAGACCATGAGAAAGTATGAGTCAACTTTAGGACCCATGTTTTATTAATAAAAACAGGTCCAAAGAGATACGGTTTGAAAGAGAATAAAAGGAAGAAACAAATTATGTTTTGACAAATTAGATGTGGCCTGAACTTGATAGTTAGATCTAGCCACCTTCAAATGTGTTTGGTCTACCAGTGCCAATTTAGAAAACAGGCAGACAGAACATCAATTTTCATTGCTGAGGGAATCTTAAAAGAGAAGATTTAAAGCATTGAAAGTGGCCCTATCTCTCTCCATAACCAAACTTTGGAGGTCTTTTTCCACCAGCAGTTGTCTATTCAAAGTTCCATGCATCACTGTGCCGATTGAATAACTCATATATATGAAAAGTTTCTAGTATGTTGGATAATGTTCAGTTCCTCTATTGGAGGTCTTTTTCCACCAGCAGTTGTCTATTCAAAGTTCCATGCATCACTGTGCCCATTGAATAACTCATACATATGAAAAGTTTCTAGTATGTTAGATAATGTTCAGTTCCTATATTTTGACATTGATATATATATATATATCTCATAAGCTGAATTATGTTTTCCTATCTCATATGTTCTTTAAAGATTTTTCTTGTCTTATGCCGCAGTCTGGCTGGGCACAAAATAACCGAGCCACCACAAAAACCTTGTCGATTCCAACAGCAACTCTTTATTCCTTGAACTCTCACCGGCCCTCTACACGCACGTTCTGGGGAAAATACACACCCTCCACCTCCATCTGGCTCTGCGTACCAAAATACTCTCTGAATCCCGTGAGAACTCAACAGGAACTCAAGGAGCAGGGGCCTGAGGCAGCAGGATATGCCCTATTCCTAGCAGGATCCACCCTAAACCCTAAACCTGGATCCGCCCTAATCCCTGAGCAAGGTCACCTTTCAAATCAAAACTCTCAAACATTCATGAAATGTCACTTCAAATGACCTGGGTCCAAGCCAAGCCCATTTCCACAATGGAGAGTCCTCCCTCTAAGCAACATTGGGTAGGCTGACAAGGAAATTGCTATGCGTCATTCCTACTTGGCTATGGCTCTCATCAGTGTTAGGTATATTTATACTGCTCAGCTGTGGTTTCATATATTTCTGAGTTTTATTTTAGTGCTTTCCTTCATGAGATGATTATTTAATAGTTTCCTTTACTGTATCTTCCAAGACACCTTTTTATAAAGTGAGCTAAAATGATTCAGATATATTTACCTAGTAATTCTGTAGGTAATTCTCCTCAAAAAACAAAAGAAAAAAATGTATAAGCACCAACTTTCATAAATTTTACTTATACAATTAATTATATATTTAAAATTACTTAGTAGAGAGGATTGTGAATGTTGCCAACATAAAGAAATGATAAACATCTGAGGTGATGGATGTGCCAATTACTCTGATCCGATAATTAGATTGTAGAAATGTGTTTAAACAGTACAATGTGCCTCATAATTATGCACTTTACAGTCAGATAAAATTTTTAAAAATATTTTTTTAAAAAGAAACATATTATTTACAATAACACTAATGTATAGGGAATGTTACATAGGAATTTTTTTCTTTTTTTTTTCCTTTTTTGGTCTTGGAATTAGTGACAAGTATCTCCTCTTTCTAAATTGAAAAGTCAGATGCATCTATAGGATATGTCTTGAACTAGGAAAGCTGATTTTCTTCTCCTTTCATCAGTTGCTCATCTATGTACATAAACACAGGAAGTTAAAAATAATTTCATTCAGAGAGTATTTCTTTGAAGAGAGTGGGTGTTCTACTCTGTAGGAATTCTCCCTGTACAATAACTAAAGTATTTTAGGAGACTGATTCACAGAGAGATCTGAAGTTTGCCAGATGGGCTAGATGTTCCTAAGTTCCAATAAAATTTAGGGCCCTCTTGTGCTGCTTACCAGAAGAGCACAGAAAACATGGTTTTGGATTTGCAGCCTGAGTTTTGAAATACAAAATTGCCCACAAGGTACCAAGCAGGGTAGTGCAGCTCAAGGTGGCTTGAAGGGACTCCCCCAAGAGTATTTCCTGGTAGAGAACAACCTGATGAGAGAGAGGTTTTGTTGAAGGGATTTCCAGGAAGAAACTGAAGCAAAATAATAAGAGGAAGCATCAAAGCTAGATAAAAAGGAAATCCCCATGGTGTCCAAGGTCCTAGGCAAGTATATTTTGTGGTGCCCCTGTCTATGAATACAATTTGGTTAAAACACTGTTACAAAATACAGGATGACATGATCTTTCTCAAAGTGTACTTCTCTCTGTTCCTGTCATTACTGGTTTCTTTCTTGGCATTAAGACGTTCATTCCTGGCTGTGATGAGCAGTCTCTGAGATGGTCTTCAAGGATATCCACATCCTGCTATTCATGCTACTGTGAAATTTTGTCCCATTCAGTGTGGATTATATTTCTATGGAAGAGATAATGAGATGCCACTTTTGAAATTAGGTTTTAGGCTTGGGCATCCAACTTGGAAATATACTGTCTTCTACTTTCACCCCATATGGGAAGCCACCTGCTATTGTAAGGAGCCCGGTGGGGACTCACACATGAGGAGAGATGAAAGATTGTGAGTGATCTGTGTCAATGATCCTGGAAAAAGACCATTCAGTATTGTAGGTTCATCTATACAACTACAACTGTTTAAGAGACTTCGAGCCACAGACAATCAACAAAGCAATACCCAATTTCTAAGCAATGAGAATTAAGAAAATAAATATTTGTTGTTTTAAACTACTATATTTTAGGTTATGTATCACTAAGAAATAGATATCTACTACATTTTCTTCCTTAGACAGCCATTTCCTGATTTCACTGTCCAAACATCATTACATGTGATCACCTGGCCTCTTTTTCATTTTTTTACATGATATTTTTTGTTCCTTAAACCATTTCTTCTTGTTTTCATTTTGCTATAGAATATAATCTTTATAAGGACAGAAAATTGTGCTATTTAAGATTACATTCCCAAAATTTGAAACTGTCACTGAGACATTAGAATTCTTCATATTTATAATTGATTGAAAATATAATTGAAACTTATAGTACAATTTTACAACATATGTATGCATTTATCTAACACAGGGTCTTCCTATTTTATTAAAAACAGTATTTTTAGTACCTGAGTTGTATTTGATTATATATTGCATATTGTATACTGTGCTACTACATGTTACTTATTATATATTATTGTGACACATACACAAAGTACATACACTAAGGAAACACTAGAAAAAGAGGAATCAATAAATTAATGTTTTGATGGGCACAGTAGGGCATGCCTGTAATCGCAGCAGCTCTGGAGACTGAGGCAGGAGGATCAAGAGTTAAAAGTCAGCCTCAGAAAACGTTAGGTGCTAAGCAACTCAGAGACCCTGTCTTAAAAAAAAAAAAATTCAAAATAGGGCTAGAGATGTGGCTTAGTGGTCAAGTGTCCCTGAGTTCAATCCTCAGAACAACAACAATAAAAAATAATCAATGTTTTAATCCATGTTACATAAGCTCGTGTAGAACATTTTTTTTCTCTATTCATTCCATTGCCTTCTTATTCTACATTCTAGGAAAAACAATTGCGTGGATTTCTTCATATTCAGATATATGCTGATGTGCTACTCCAAGCTTCAGTTCTTTTTACTCTTTAGCTAGCTTGTGGAATGCTTTTGTCATTTGGGGGCCCAAGTGTAATCGAATCTGGAATAGCATTGTCTCTAAACACTAAACATTTGTCTAAAACTAGTAGGACATTACTAAATATCGTATAAATAATTATTTCTAGTTAATAAACAAATCCATTCACAAATTCATTTTGCGCTCTAAAAGGAGTGAAAATAAAAATACTGAAGTGGCAAAGATTATTCTTATAGTGCAGTAACCTTATTCTGTATTAAAGTCCAAGATATTCTTGACTTCAGAGTAAACCCTTTGGTGGAAGCACAGAGCAATAAGAACCTGGATCAATGGTAATTTTCCTTTTGATCCATCTTTCTTATAGTAGGAGATGTGAGTTCACATGTTCATATTTATATCACTTTTTAGAATTGAAAATCAACATATAATATTTATCTATAACTTTAAATATTTTACTTTTGAAGTTTGTGTCATTGAAACTTAAACCTTTTTTTGAAGTGAATATCAGTTTGAAAATACAAATTTGTCTGTAAATAAACTTAAAATAAAATAAATGGAAACAAACAAACAAAAACCCTGTAAAATATGTGTTTACAGTATGGCAAAATTATAAGAAAAAATAACAAGTTATAGAATAAGGTCAAGTATTTTGTGAGCAGATTACAAAACTTTCTGTCTTATTTATTTCATGCATATTAGAAAGTTGTAATAAACTGCATCTCCTGGTGTTCCATTGACAAAAACAATGTCAATATGACACCTGGGAATTTCCGCGAACCTCTTAAGATGCAACTTCTGAGTTACCCCCTTTAGAAAGCATTTTCCAGTTCAGGTTGTGTTGTAGTCATTGCCGCTGCTCTGATTTTGTCTTTCTTTAACTTTTCTTTTACAATGAGATTACCAAATTTTATCTCTTTATAATTCTGTTAGGTTTTACAAGATTACATTAGATAAAAAGAAAGCATATATATATAAATATATATATTCAATTTTGTATCCTCATATTTACTCTATCACTGTCATGGTTAATATTGTTTGTCAACATGACAGGATTGAGAGACACGCACAGCACACTTCTGGGTAACTGCGAAGGTGTTTCCAGAGAAGACTGGCATGTTGGTCAGCAAACTGATTGAGGAAGATGCCCTACTCACAATGAATGCACTCCTATTTCAATAGGCTGGGGTGCAGATGAATGAAAAGGGGGAGGAAGTAGGAAACACACATGGCCACACTTGACCCTTCCTGAGTGTGATCATTTTGTGATGCTGCTCTCACCCCTGGATATCAGACTCCAGATTCTTCCTATGAATGTGACATTGCACTAGCGATTCTTCAGGGGGCTTTCAGGCTTTCAGCTTCAGAAGGGGCTACATCATTCATCCCTCTTGTTCTGCGGCTTCCAGCTTCTTGTATGGAGCAGTACTGGTTTTTCCAGATAAACAGCTTGCAAATGCCCATTATGGAACTGTTCAGTCTTTAATTGTGTAAGCCAGTTTAATAAATCTCCTCTTATAATTATGTGTATAATCTATTAGTTCTATTCCTCTGGAAAATCCTGACCAATACCATCATAGATACAAAGCAAAAATAAATAGATTGTAAAAGTCAATTCTTTAACTTTCTAGAATAATTCTAAAATTATATTTCTTGTTATTCATGGAGGATTGGTTACTTGAGCCCCAATGGTTACCAGAAATTAGTAGATAATGAAGTTCCTTATCAAAAATGGTATAGTTTTTGCATATAACCTACACAATCCTCTTCCATAGTTTAAATCATCTCTAGATTACGTATAATGTATAATATAATGTAAATGCTATGCAAATAATTTTTACATTGTATTGTTTAGAGGATAATGACAAGGAATAAAAAGTCTGGTATGATCAGTGTAGACTCATTTTTTTTTCTCAAAATACTTTCAATCTGCTTTTGGTTGAGTTCATATATATGGAACCAATGGATATGGTGGACTGTTTGTAAGATGGTGGATCTACATATCTAATGTCAAGAATAGATGCTGAAAGTAGAGCTGTCTATGGAAAGGAAATCCTCCGGCACTACCTACAAGGTCATTCATGGATAACTGTGTCAGGGAGCAACAGAATCCTTCAAGGAACTGTCTGGCAAATGTAGGCACTGAACTAGTGGTAGCAACAGTGCATGGGAAATTGATAAAAATATAAATATTTAGGTTTTACTGCAGAAATACTAAACAATCCTGGATATGTGCCTACAAACCTGTTTTCAGTCTTCTATTTAAGGAATCTGACTCTCACTAATGTTTGAGAATTAGTACTCCAGGACAGTAATTATTTTTGTAGACAGACAGAAGCCACTTGTGAGGCCATTAAAAATTGTAGCTTTTCCTAGACTGTTTCTCTGAGGAAATTTTCGTATAGTTTATAGAACACAATAACATCTGAAAAAAAAATGTTCTGCCCTATTACAGAGTGAGTTCCTCTGCTCATGGACATCACATACATTCATCAGATTTAGTTCTTACAAGATCAATAATACAACTTGTGCACGTTATTCACATTTTTACAGTTCAGGTCAGGTGATCTTTTGCAGGCAAACATAATACAGAGTTTTTTCTTTAAATGAAGTAGTATTCAAATAAGATAAAATTAAGATTTGATATATGTATAACTCTTAATAATATATCTGATAGCTGGCTGACTAACTGTGTATATATACATGAACAAACAAAAATAATCAAAATCATCATTTGATGGTATAAAACATTTTCTCCCTACTTTCTGTAGTTGGCTAAAGGAGTTTTTCCACAATTTTCCTAAATAGCCATTAAACAATGGTTGAAATATAAAGAGACTTTTCCTATGATGATATGTTCAAATTTAAAATGTGTCCTTAATTTGTGGTTTCTAATAGAATAGAATGTTCACATGACTTATCATACAATATAATGTTAAAGGTCATCTATTATGTTTAAGTGATGAATTCACCAATATATATTATTTTCTACACTTTCAGTTTATTAACAAGGATTATAAAGTACCTTTGAAATGTGTGAGGATAAAGGTGGGAACAGATTTAATTTGTTGGCATTACTGCATTTGTAGCAAACACATACATATTGTTTTAGTAACTATTAAAAGCACTGTCACTTAAAATATTGATGTTGCTGACTAATGTTTGGTTCTTAAAAATGAAGTAAATTTATTTTGGAATTTCAAATGCTATTATCTTTCAAGGTATTTTGACAGACTATGTTACTATCTTTTGAGTTAATTATGAAACTGAGTTCACCCTAATTTATAGCAAGCAGAAGAGGCAAATGTTATTTAAAGATGTTGTTAGAATAAAGATCTTCTCTATTTTAACCTAGATATAATATACATTCCATTTTTTCCTCTGTATGCTTTTAAATATTTAAATTTATACAGAAGTAATTTTGAGACAATGCTTATATATAAAGCTCATTAATATATGTCTTTCCTTCCATGAATATTTCATTGTTTACTTTTTAAAAAAATCTATAACATTTACAATTTACCTAGAAATAATATCATTATTGAAGTTGTTAACATTGTTAATTTTGCATGATTTTATTTAAACCTAAAGATAAATTTTTACTTTCTCACATAAAAGTAAAGAAATATAATAGGGAATAATGTTACCATAAGTGCAAATTATAACTTTAAAGATTGTTCTGTCTTTATCTTAACTAGGATAAAGGTTGTGAACAACAAAATTTTCAATAAACTAACAAATATTTATTTCTCAATTAACATGAAGATAAAATTCCTTCTACGAAACCAGTTATAACAGTCATTAATATGCACATGCTTTTAATGCTTATTGTATCCCATTTCGCACTTCAAGTGAAATCTCCAAATTTGCTTCATTTTAACTACAAAGTAATAAAAAGGTTCATTTCAAAGTGATCACTCTTTCTATAACAATGAAAGTATGTTCAATGACTTTTAGTGAAATTAATATAAATTTAGAGTCTTATTTCATCATTTCACTTTTGATGCTCAATATTGTTCACACAATATATTTAGTAGAAAAACTATAGACACATAAAAATAGACAGTTACTGTTTAATAGGTAAGAAGTTTTGGTTGAGCAAGGTGAATAAGGTCTAGAGGTCTTCTATATAATGTCTTACATACAATCAATGATACCATATTGTTCATGATAAATTTGTTTAAAGAATAGATCTTAAGTTTTACTCTTATAATTATATATAACAAGCAACCTATTCCAGTCAAATACATCTTTTTAGTTATTATAATAAAAATTCTTTCATCTGCAACATCACATCTGTTGATTAAAGCTGTGATCTGTGTAGAAACATAATTCCAATTTTTTTATAAATTATGTGTTATATGTCACATAGGGAAGTTGACCTTTTAATAATTTCAGTATATCACATGAATTAACCTATACAATTTTAATATATCACCCAATGATTGCAAATATGACTCTTAGTCCTACAGGCATTGAGTCTCTGTGTTTCTCAAAGAAATCTTCTTAGACCACTAATATAAAAAGAGCAAAATCCACAGTAAAGAAAGGAAGAAGAATAGGCTCAAAGTTAAACAAAGCATGAAATGAAATGTTTGGGGTTTACTATAGAACACGGTATTTTGGCAGTTTTAATGGGAAAGATTTATCTTAATTTACTCCTAAAAATATTCTTAAAACAATTGGAATATTTTTAAACATTCAAAGGTTCAAAAAGAGTTATTTGGCATAAAATATTATAATCTTAGATGATTTGCTAAATTATTAGTATTTCATATTCAAATTTTGAATGAAATAAAATTTAATGAAATAGTAATAATCATAATCTATTTAAAAGCAATGACAGTTTTTTGGATTGAACGTGCAGCTCAGTGATAGAACACTAGTGAGTGTACACAAGGCCCTGGTTTAAATCTCCAGCAGTGCAAATCAAAACCAAATAAAACAACAAAAAACATGTGTGTAGAATGCATTATAGCACTGAGTGCTTTTGAGTTGGGTTGTAATTTAAAACAAGACTTTTGAGATTTTTAATATTAAAACTACAGGGGTGGAGAGATAAAATCTAAAATTAAAAAAAAAATTATGTAGGTTTTAATGTTTGTATTTCCTATAATCTCAGGATTCAAAAGTTGTTGATAAGCAGGTACTCATGAAAAGATAAAGAATATGATAGAAATAAGAATCACACATTTGTCAGGAGTGACAACTGAATTATGGATTTTGAAATCTTCTCTGACAGAGCTGATTCCTCTCTGGAGAATTCTTGATGTGTAGGCGTGGACAGAAGATTGCCCAACTGCTATGGTGACATCCTGTTCAAAGGAAAATTCTGTGCCAGCCTCATAATTTAATCAGTTCTTGACCTCAGGTTCATATATCAGCTGCCTGGGGGGTAGAGAGTTATGGGCATAAGCTGATATTTATAATTGGGTTACATAGAAGTTTATTCTTTACTCAGTACTTTGAAGAAATTTTCTCATAAAAAAATCCTGTTGACGTTTAAACCTATATAATAAATGTGTGGAGCTTGGTCATGGTCAGTCTTCCTTCATAAGATGTTGGCGGGACCATGAGTCCTGGATTTTTCTCTATTTGTGTGTCTGTTTGTCTTTTCTCCATCCGCTCATTGACTGTCCAGTTAGCCCTGACTAAACTGTCATGCAAGCTGTGACACACATCATTGTATTAATATCTTTTTTAATTTTTTCTTATTAGTTATACCTGACAGTAGAATGTATTTTGACATATTATACATACAAAAAGTAAAACTTCCCATTCTTCTAGTTGTACATGATGTAGAGTAATATTGGTCGTGTATTCATATATACACATAGGAAACTGATGTCTGATTCATTCTACTATTTATACTATTCCCTTTCCCTCACCCTTCTCTTCATTTCCCTTGGTGTAATCCAAAGTGTTTCTAATCTTCCCTCCCCTACCCTTTCATTGTGATTGAGCATCTACATATCAGGGAAAATACTTGGTCTTTAGTTCTTTTGGGATTGGCTTATTTCACTTAGCATGATAGTCTCCAGTTTCATCCATTTACCAGCAAATGCCATAATTTCATTTCTCTTTGTAGCTGATTAGTATTCCATTGTGTAAATGTACCATACTTTCTTTATCCATTCATCTGTTGGAGGGCACTAAGACTGATTCTACAGATTAGCTACTGTGAATTGACATGCTATGAATGTAACTGTAGTATGCTGATTTTAAGTCATTTGGGCATAAATTGAGGAGTGGGATAACTGGGTCAAATGGTGGTTTTATTCAAAATTACCCAGGGAATCTCTATATTGCTTTCCAGAGTGGTTGCACCAAATTGCAGTTCCACCAGCAATGTATCAGTGAACCTTGCTCCCCACATTCTTACCAGCATTTATTGTTACTTGTATTCTTAATAATTTCATTCTGATTTCAGTGAATGAGATAAAATCTTAGTTTTGATTTACATTTCTATAACTGCTAGAGATGTTGGACATTTTTTCATATATTTGTTGATCAATTGTATTTTTTCTATGAAGTACCTGTTGAGTTCCTTTGTCCATTTATTGATTGGACTGCTTTTTTGTGTTAAGTTTTTTGAGTTCTTTATATATCTTTTTTTTTTCATTATATATGACAGTAGAATGCATTAAGATTTTTATTACATATATAAAGCGCAATTTTTCATATCTCTGGTTGTAGAACAATATATTCACACCAATTCGTGCCTTCATACATGTACTTTGTATAATTATGATCATCACATTCTACCATAATTAATAACCCCATGCCCCCTCACAACCCTCTAACCCTTCTGCCCTATCTAGAATTACTCTATTCCTCCCATGCTCCCACTTTCTATCCCACTATGTATCAGCCTCCTTATATCAAGGAAAACATTGGGCACTTGGTTTTTTGGGATTGTCTAACTTCACTTAGCATTATCTTCTCTAACTCCATCAATTTATCTACAAATGCCATGATTTTATTCTCTTTTATTACAGAGTAATATTCTATTGTGTATATATGCCACAGTTTTTTATCCATTCATCTATTGGAGGGCATTTAGGTTTATTCCACAGTTTAGCTATTGTAAATTGTGCTGCTATAAATATTGATGTGGCGTGTTCCTGTAATTTGCTGTTTGTAAGTCCTTTGGGTATAGACTGAGGAGAGGAATAGCTAGGTCAAATGGTGGTTCAATTCCTAATTTTCTAAGAAATTTGCTAAGGATTGCTTTAGCTATTCTGCGTCTCTTATTTATCCAGAGGAATTTCATGATTGCTTTTTCTATTTCTATGAGGAATGTCATTGGGATTTTCATCAGAATTGCATTAAATCTGTATAGTGCTTTTCAAAGTATGGTCATTTTGATAATATAAATGCTGCCTATCCAAGAGCAAGGTAGATCTTTTATCTTCTATGATTTCTTTCTTTAGGGTTATGTAATGTTCATTATATGAATCTTTCACTTCTTTCGTTGATTCGTAAGTATTTTATTTTATTTTATTTTATTTTATTTGAGGCTATTGAAAATGGGGTAATTTTCCTTGTTTCCCTTTCTTAGGATTTGCCACTGATATACAGAAATGACTTTGATTTATGGGTGTTGATTTTCTATCCTGCTACTTTGATGAATTCATTTACTAGTTCTAGAAATTTTCTGGTAGAAATTTTAGGGTCTTCTAAAAGTGTCTTGCTCCAGTTTTTAGAGGGAATGTGTTAGAGTCTGTAAACAAGTCTGGATGGCGCCTGGCATTTTGCCAGAGGGAGTGGTTTGTGAAGTAACTCCAGCGAGCCACTAAGGGTGGAGATTCCTTATTGGTTGACTGCTGTATCTATTTTATGTTAATTAAGATAAGCTATGTGTAATGTACATATACCCCTCCTGTCCTACAATAAACGGCTCTCACTCCTGCTGTATCAATCTACGCAAGTTGCTCATCACCCCCTGGTTATTTTGCTGCAGCCGGGCTGTGGCAGTAATGCCTTCAATTTTTCTCCGTTTAGAATGAGGTTGTCCTGGGGCTTAGCATAGATAGCCTTTATGATGTTGAGATATGTTCCTGTTATCCCTAGTTATTTTTTTAGTGTTTCGAACATGAAGTTGTGCTGTATTTTGTCAAGTGTTTTTTCTACATCTATTGAGATGATCATATGTTTCTTATCTTTATTTCTACTGATGTGATGAATTAAATTTAGAGATTTACATATGTTGAACCAACCTTGCATCCCTAGGATGAATCCCTTTTAATTGTGGTGCATGATCTATTTTATTTGTATTTGTATTTGATTTTCCAGAAGTTTATAGAGAATTTTTGCAACAATGTTCATTAGAGATATTGGTCTGAAGTTTTCTTTTTCTCTTTCTTTCTTTCTTTCTTTCTTTCTTTCTTTCTTTCTTTCTTTCTTTCTTTCTTTCTTTCTTTCTTTCTTTCTTTCTTTTGCTGTGTCTTTACCTGGTTTTGGAATCAGAGTGATATTGGCCTCATAGAATGAGTTTGGAAGTGCTGCCTCTTTTTCAAAATAAGTAAATAAATTAGAGAGTATTGGTGTTAGTTCTTCTTTAAAGGTTTGTAGAACTCAGCTGTGTATCTGTCCAGTCCTGTGCTTTTCTTCATTGGTAGACTTTTGCTGGCTTTTCCTATTTCATCACTTGAAATTAATATGTTTAAATTGTGTATATAATCCTGATTCAATCTGGGAAAATTATGTAACTCTAGAAATTTGTCAATCAATACCTTCAATATTCTCTATTTTACTGGAGTACAAGTTTTCAAAATAATTTCTAATTATCTTCTGTATTTCTGTAGTATATGTTGTGAAATCTCCTTTTTTATCACATATGTTAGTGATTTGATTTTTCTTTTTCCTTCTCTTCATTACCATGGCTAAGAGTTTGTTAATATTATTTATTTTTTCAAGGAACCAACTTTTTGTATTGTCAATTTTTTAAATGTTTTCATTGGTTTCAGCTCTGATTTTAATTATTTCCTGTCTTCTACTGCTTTTGGTGATTTATTTCCCACCCCTAGGGCTTTGAGATGTAGTATTAAGTAATTTATTTGTTGACTTTTTCTTGACATTCAGTGTTATTATTGAGACATAATTTGTATTCCAGCCATTTTTGTTTATTTTTGGTATTAAATGTGACTTGGTTTCTCCTCTGACTAGATTTTCCTTTAGTGTAATCATGTAATCCCTCCCTCTGCTAATTTTCATTATCGATTTTCATTTCCTGTTCTTGGAATATTTGGCTGAGGATGTTCTGTAGTGCAGGCTTTCTAGTTGTAAATTCTTTTAACTTTTGTTTATCATGGAAAGTTTTTATTTCATCCTCAAATCTAAAGCTTAGTTTTTCTGGGTATAAGATTCTTGGTTGGCATCCATTTTTCAGAGCTTGGTATATGTTGTTCCATGGTCTCCTGGCTTTGATGGTCTGAGCTGACATATTTGCTGAGATATGAATTGGTCTCCTCCTATATGGGATCTGATTTGTCTCTCTTGAAGTTATTAAGCTTCTATCCTGATTCTGTATGCTCAGCATTTTCATTATAAAGTGTCTTTGTGTAGATCTGTTGTAATTTTCTGCATTAAGTGTCCTTTAAACCTCTTATATTTGGTTTTCCAATTTCTTCTTCATGCCTGGAAAATTTTCTGATTTTATCTCATTGAAGACATTGTGCATTTATTTGGTCTGAAACTCTGTGCCTTTCTCTATCCCAATAACTCTTATATTTGGTCTTTTGGTGTTGTCCCATAGTTCTTGAATGTTCTGTTCATGGTTTCTAACTTTATTCACTGTGTGATCAACTTTATTTTCCAGATTGTATACTTTGTCTTCATTATCTGATGTTCTTTCTTCTAAGTGATCTAGTCTGTTGGTTATGATTTCTATTTTTTTTAAAGAGAGAGAGAGAGAGAGAGAAATTTTAATATTTATTTTTTTGGTGGACACAATATCTTTATTTGTATGTGGTGCTGAGGATTGAACCCAGGCCGCACACATGCCAGGTGAGCACACTACTGCTTGAGCCACATCCCCAGGCCCTGAGTTTATTATTTAATTTATTGTATCCTTCATTTCAAGGATTTCTGTTTTTTTCAGAGTCTCTATCTCTCTTGAAGTTATCTTTTGTTACCTGTATTTGCTCTTATATCTCAAATTTTTGCCTGTATTTGCTCATTTAGGTCATTCTTTAATTCATAGATCATTCTAAAAATTATGAACCTTCTAAACTCCTTCTCTGAAATTTCATCAACTTTGCTGTCCATGGCTTCTGTTATTATAGTGACCTGATTTGTTTGGGGCACTTCCCTCCCTTGTTTTTTCATGTTGTCTCTGTGTCTTCCTTTCTTGCAGTGTGGATCTGAGACATTACAGTTTCTTCCCTATATTCTTGTAGTACATGTGCAGATTTTCTGTACCTCTCCTTGATGTTGGGCTTCCAGACCCTGCTGGTGTTCCTCAGTGAATGCTACTGCATCCTGGATCTGGGTCCTGTTTAAGTTGGAGTAGGTGATTCTTGATTGCTGGGCTTGACCTCCTGTAGTAGTCTGCTGGTCTGAAAGAGAGGTCCAGTGCCAGAGGCTGGGCTCTGACAGGTGTCTGTCCCACTGGGGAAGGGGTGGACTAGGCCTCCTTTGCACCTGGGTCCCACAGAGGCTGGTGTGGGTGGATCTGGGCTGCTTTGCTTGATCTCTCGTGGTAGTCTATATATATATATACATACATATATATGTATATATATATTTTTTTTTGAAAGGCCAATTGACCCTATCTTAACTCATAATATAATCTCAAACACTGACCTCAAAATATTCTCAAAATATTTCTTGTGAATTGATGCTGAGTAATGAAGTACTGATTTGTGATTTTGATTTCTCATAACATTTAAATAGTTCTAAAAATGTTATTTATTTTTTCACTGAAGAAATATGAAGTATTAATTATAGAATGGTCATTATATATTCTGGCTCTTGGGGAGCATTGAATTTTTTATATACACATAATTTCAGAAAATATAAGTTTCAAAATATATGTCAGACATCTAGAATATATTGCAGCATATATATATATATATATATATGTATATATACTTCAGAATATAAGTACATATATATCTTTCAAAATCTATATATGTACATTCATATATAGATTGCTATATGCATAAGACTCACAGGCAAACATTCTATAATGAGTCATACAGCTCTTACAAAGTTATGGGAACAAAAACATGAATTTTCTTCTGGACCAAAAGATTTTCACAGAACATGAACTTCAATAAAAAAGAAATCCACATTGATGGAGAAAGAGTTTTAGAATCATGTTGGGTGTGTCTGGAGATTGTATCACCAAGTTCAGAAAGAGGCAATGTTTGGAAGTCTCAGCCCCAGTCTCATTTTTTGTTTTTGATCACGTGTTGGTGGGGAAAGCAAGGAGGCAGTGTTTATGAACTCCATCAATAAACCCAAGAATGACTCTTGAGGTAGGCATTGGTAATTCAGTGGACACCAAAAGATGAATTAAACAGAACAAGTTGCCTAAGCTGTGTTCATTTCCTCAAATCTCAGTTTATTGTCTGGGGTTCTGGAGGAGCAACATAAAAGTCTGGGCAGGAAGTAAATTAAACAACAACAACAACAACAACAACATACAAACCAATTCCAAACTTAAAGTTTTACAGTTGCAAATGAGGGCTAAAATGGCAGGGAAAGAAACTGGAAATGTATTGGGCAAGAAGTTTTAACTCAGAAAATATTAAATGTTTTAGTTGAATAGATTCAAAAATGTTATTTTGAAAGGTGAAAGTGGCCATATGACCACTGTGGAAAGGAAACTGTGGCTCCTTTCAGGATTGTAACCAAGGAATAAAAAAGGGACAGTCAGCAAAGAGTGTTGGAAGGAGAAAAGAGAGTAAACCATAAAAGAAAATGATATTGTTTTCTCCTTAAAACTGGCTGTGGACCAGTCAAAAATTTACCTCCAGACTCTGTCCTATATCTATATCTGTGATGAGTTTTATTAAGTTGATAATAAAAGATAGCAGGGACTTAGCATATGAGATATAAAGACTGGGTTAAAGCTCTAGTAATTAAAAGAATAATATATATATATATATTTTTTTCATATTGATTAAATAAACTGCAATGATCTGAATAATGTCCAAATATAAAATTAATTTTCACAACGGCTAAAAATGGCAATTAATTAAGTGGAGACAAGTAGTGTTTAGAAGCACAGGCTTGGGATCCAGATAACTTGGGTTTCAATCTCAAATTCAATTTTCATTAGTTGAGTGACCTTAGATAAATTGTTTAATATCTATGAGTTTTAATTGCCACATCAATAAAATGAGGTAATTATATTACTAGCCTCATTAATTTGTTATGAAAATAGAAATCAGTTATAATTTAACCCACTTATGCTAGTCATGGTCATAGTAAGACATATATATGTTTGTTAAATTCATAATAATAAGCAGAACATCTAAAGTTAATGACAAGTTGAATTTCTACCTATTCCACATTTAAAACTGCTCTCTTGACAAATTAAATATAAACATAATGTAGGAGTTGTGTTATTTGAAGAAAAAACATTGCAGTTGTCCATCAGTATTTTCAGGGGATTGGTTCAAAGATCTCCCATTGATTCAAGCATTCATGAACACTCAATCTTCTTATATAAAATGTTACAGTATTTACATATAATCTATGCACATAATCCTGTACAATTTAATTGATACCTAGATTACTTACACTTAATACAAGGTAAGAGTTTCATAGCTAGTCATTATGCTTTATTATTTAGAGAATAATGATAGGAAGACCATCTGTACAAGTTCAGTACAAATGAAAGCATTGCAGGCCTAACTACTTACTACATGGATGACTTGTGATTACAGCAATGCTTAAATGTGAGCACTGGAGAGACTCAGGATCAGTGAAATCGCAGAAGGCTACTGCAAAGTAGACATACACGTTATTTCATATGTAAAGATTCAGCATAATTCTCAGCATTCAGAAAAATCAAGTTTTGATTTTTGGAAGTATCTGGAGTTTTTAAAAGAACCTTTTTGAATTGCAGTTGAATGGCTCTACAGATGAAAAACCACAGAAGCTAACTGTACTTCTTTATATAATCTTTACATTTGGAAGTCTTGCTACATATTATATTCAAGGGGAGGGGTCCTTATAAAGTAGTGATAGATTTAATTGTATATAAATATCTGTAATTTGAAGTCTTTTAAAATTATATATTCAGCATTCAAAAACAAAATATTTTTAAAAGGCTTCATGGGTTTTCCCAGTAAGAGAAACCCCCTCACTTATAAGCAGCATATGTCAAAAATTTATAATCAGCTGATGTCAAAAATTTCAAGATAGTTTTATGTTATTGATTTAATTGCATTATTTTTAAAATCATGATAAGCAAACATATTGCAAAAGATCACTTGTCATACAGAGAATAGTTTATTACTATAATCAATTGGAAAAAATATGTAATACAATAATCTTTTAATTAGTTTCTTAATTCTCTTTAATTCATTTTTAGGAAGATTCAAAATAGAACAGTTCTATAGTTTGAATCTCAAGTGGCCAAGGCTTTTGTGTTGAAGGCTTGATTATCAGCCTATAGCAGTACTGGGAGATGGTGGAATTTTGAGGATGTGAAACATTAGAAGAAGTAAGTCATTGGAGACATTTCCTAGAAGAGGAGGTTGTGATCAATTTAATTGATACCTAGATTACTTACAACACTTCATATAATTCCTCTCTCTCTCTCCCTCCCTCTCTCTCTCTCTCTCTCTCTCTCTCTCTCTCTCTCTCTCTCTCTCTCTCTGCTTCTTGGTGCCATGAAGAGAGCAGCTTTGCTCCACCATGTGCTCCTCATCATAATTGCCTACTTTGCCACAAGCTCAAAAACAAAGGTGTCAAGTGAACATGGACTGAAACATCTGAATCCATGAACCAAAATAAATCTTTACTTCTTTTAATTTTATTATCTCAGTTATTTTGTCCCAGTGATGGAAATCTAACAGCAGAAACTAGGTGTTCTAATTATACAAAACTTTTAAATTTAGAAACATTGCAAATGGATTTTTAAAATGTTTTTTATTACCTGGAAACACATTTGCAGGAATGAGATATTTTATGAAACACTTAATAAACTCTAAGGCAGTATATAACATTAACATTAATAAAGAATGGGACACAAATGGAATCTTAATTTATAGGAGATATATGATACTCTCTACATGATATTTTTTCTTTTGGGTAGATATTGAAAGTATCTATATTCCTTACTAAGTAAAATTTCATTTTGTAATATATATAATTTGAAGAGAGTGATATGGGTCAAAATTGCATATTTTTCAATTCAAAAATACAAAGAAGTGTATGAATAAGTAAAGCTGACAATGAGAATTATATGCAAGTAATGTCAGTAATTTAATTAATATTTTACAAATGTAATTAAATTTACTATGGTCATATAGGAAAGTAACAATAGGGAATTGAAATAGGAATATAAGGGAACTCATTGGAAACCTAAGATGATCCCAAATAAGAAAAACAAAACATGGTAAACATTTTTAAAAGACAAATATTAAGGAAAGCTGTTTTTAATGCAAATGTGTTCTCATGATCTTTGGTAGGAGAGGCAATGGATTCATTAATGGAATGGAGAAAATGTCTCTGATTATTTGTCTGCTTGCATAGGATAAAGAAACATTTTTCAGTCTGTATGTACCTGTGTGTGGAAAGGGAGGAGACACCAATTTAAGCCCTTTTTAAAAAAATAGAGAATGTATGTCTATATACATACACAAACATGTATATATATTCACACACACACCATACATTATAAATATATATATTCATTTCTATGTTCACTCTACCTATATATATATACACATATATATATATATACATATACATATATATACTGAACACAAAGTTAATAATGCTCATCAACTTTCAACTGATTGTTTTAATTGAATATGCTTGAAAAGTTATTCTCAGCGAATTTTGTTCACATTGAGTTCATCAGACATCACTTCTTTAATAGTCTAGTTTCTGTTGTTATGACAAAATAAATAATCTGGGAATGTATAAAGAAATTGTTTTATTTATGTGTTATCTTTCTTTTACTTAAAAAAATACCTAATATACTCAACATATGAAGAGAAAAAGGTTATTTTGGCTCACAGGTCTGGAGATTTCAGTTCATGAACCTTTGGCTTCATTGGTTTGGACCTGTACTGTGGCTGTCCATTGTGGCAGAAGTATGTGACAAAGCAAGCTGTTTCCCATATGGCAAGAAATGATAGAGAAAGAGGAAGAGCCTGAGAGCCCACAGTACCCCACAAGAGCATGTCCCAATGACCAGAGAACTCCTACTAGGCTCTACCTCTTAAAAGTTTCCATCAACTCTCAAAAACACTAAGCTGGAGGTGAAGGCTTTAACACAGGAGCTTTTGAGGAAAATTTTAGATCCAAAGTATAGAAACTTAGTTACAGTTTGGGAGGTTCAAGATCCTAATGTTGCTACCACGTTGGATTTATTGAAAATCTCTTTAACTGTATTACATGGAAGACAGCATCATAATGGAAGCACATGTGAGAGGGAAAAATGACTGAATGACACAGAAAGCTGGAGAGAGGCTGAGGAGGGATCTGGGTTGCCCTGTTATGACTAACCAGAGCCCTTCAAGAATCACATTTTTTTCTGAGGGCAACTCCACCAAAGGTCTAATTATGTCCCACTGTACCTTACTTGTTACAAGCTGTTATTCCCTAACACTGCCAAACTGACGATATTGTCCCCCAAGTATTCATGGTCACATGAAGCAACTGTGTTGTATTTCTTAGGCAAAATAATCACAAAAACATAAATCACATTATTAATAATGCAAGCAGTGATACTCTTGCTACTTTGCTTTTCAATTTTATCCATGTCATAATATATAGAAATGAACTTCTTCCTTCTCTTTCATATATTTCTGCATTTGAGATGCTAAGAGTTAATGTGCCTTTTTCTTTCTCACACATTGGTCTTCTTTCTTGCTATTTCCTGCTTTACTCCTCATTTTCCTTTTCTTACTAAAATCTCCATTTCTGTCTTTATTTTCCTTTAAGCATTGTTCATGTGAACTATTATTAAAACTGTTGTGAATGTATAATTATAACAATTTCAAACAGATTTTTTTTTGAGCTAGGGGAGATACTAGGGATTGAACTCAGGACAACTCAACCACTGAACCACATCACTAGCCCTATTTTGTATTTTATTATGGATAAAGATCTGAGGCTGGCTTTGAACTGATGATCCTCCTGTCTCAGCCTCCCAAGCCACTGGGATTAAATGCATGTGCCACTGCCCTAGGCCTTTCAGACATATTTTAATTTCAACTATTAAATAGAAATTACAGAACATTTTTCTAATACTTTCCATTTATATTTTGCTTTCCACTTAAAAAATGAACTTGCATACTGTATCTCATTATATATCACAGAACAGTCTGGTTAGTTTGATTCGTTTCTCCATTTTGCATTCACATCCTCTCTAGCAGGAGCAAAGATTGCCTTATTTATTGTCTTCATTAAGAGTACATTTCCTCTGCTGTTCAAATGGCTATCTAATGACTGATCCTGAAAATCCTGAGGAGAAATAGAGGATAGGTACTGAATGACTTTGCATTCCCAAAGTACTTTTTAAAGCAAAACTAATTATTAATAGTTGCTTTTGAAAAAAAGACATTTCATTTCCTTACTAATTTTTATCTCTGAACATATTCAATAATTAAAATGATGAAATCTAATACCATGAGAAAAACTCAGTCTATTTAGCTTCAAGATGAAAGATATCAAAATATTCTGCATTGCATAACAGACTTTTTTTAAATTAACATTATGATTTTCCAAGTAAGCCATTTCTAAAATATTAACTAGTTAAGTGATATTATCATAATGAAAGAGGTTATTAAAGATTAATTTGAAAACATAATACTGTCACAAATATTTGCATTTTCTTTTGATCTGTAATAATGTGAGACTAAGTTGTAATAAAGCATTTTCTAAAAGTTATATTTGTCAATATATGTTGAGTGTTCACTATGTGCCAATCGCATAATTAAAAACTCTAAGGTTTCAAAGGAACACAATTCATCTTACTTTTTAGAAAAATAATTGTTAAAAATGTAAAGAAAATATTCTGTGAGGTAAATACTTGTCAAGCTGCCAAATACTACACATATTCAAAGATGATTGATTAGAAATTGTGAGATAAAAATGCTTGGAATTCATGGGTATGTAGCGATAAAGTCACAATGGAAGAGCTCTAGAAGTCACAGATCTTAAAGACTGAGCAGTAAAATGAATGCAGAGGGAAAAAATGATTGGAAATAATAAGAGGAAAAGGATACTTGGTTAATTTCAAATGCTCAAAATTCAAATAAAAAACAATTTTTTTAAGAAGTAATGTTGACATTTTCAGCAATTTTAATTTCAGTATTTATTTTCAAATTCAAAAACCTATATTTGTTTCTTTTTTAGCTTTATTAAGGTATGATTGACAAGTATTCTATACATTTAAGATGAACAATGTGTGGTTTTGATACATTTTCATGATGAGATGCTCATCACAATGATACTAATTAGCATACTCACTACCTCAGAGTTATCTCTCCTTATGTCTGGTGAGAAGACTTGAAATCTACTCTCTTAGCAAACTTCAAGCATATGATACATTATTGGTGATAGTCACTATGTTGTTAAGATTCCATAATTTATTTACTTCTGACATAATTCAAATAATTTACCCTTGAAAATCATCTGATCCCCCAACCTGCAGGCCTTGGAAATCACCATTATATTGTTATTATAAGTTTGACTTTTTAAAATATTTCATATGTGAGTGATATCAAAAAGTATTTATCTTTCTGTAGTTGTCTTATGTCACTTAGCACTCAGACTTCCATGTTCATCCATGTTGGATGGCGGGATTTCCTCCTTTTTAAAGAATGACTAATATTCCATTACATGCATACATATTAAAGTGTTTGCTTATTCATCCATAGATATTTGTTTCCCTATTTTCATCATTATAAATAATGCTGCAACAAACATAAACATCTCTTTAAGACAATGATTTTCCTTCTTTTGGAAATGTACTCAGAAGTGGGATTTCTGAGCTGAATCAGATAGTAGTTTGCACTTTTAATATTTTGAGAAAGTACCATACTACCTTTACCAATTTATATTTTCATCAAGAGTCTTCAGAGTTATTTTCTATTTTTAAAAATATTATTTGTTCTAATTAGTTACACATGACAGCAGAATGCAATTCAACTCATTGTACATAAATGGAGCACAGATTTTCATTTCTCTGGTTATACACAAAGCATAGTCACATATTTGTGTAATCATACATGTATATTGGGTAATAATGTCTGCCTCATTCCACCATCCTTCTCACCCCCAAACCCTCTCCCTTTTGTAAAGGAATAAAAGGAGACACAGAGACAAGATACAGAGGCAGAAAAATGGCTGCTTGTCTAAGCGGCCAGGTTTATTTATACCAATAGGTTACATTAGGTCATTAGTGCCCAAACTACATTATTATTTATTGTATCACTATGGTTACTTATTCCGCAGTGAGATTCTACAGTTACAATATGCAATGTTAAAAACTTTTTGTAGCTTTCAAGAAAGTCCGTTGTCTGAAGTTACCTTTAAATGGGCAGGTCCAGGAGCACTTGGAGCTTGGTGAAACATTTTAGTTATCAGGCAGTTATCAGGCAGGCAAGTTTCTTTATTCCCAGGAGCTATGTGCCTGAGATCAAGGTCAAGGCTGAAAGATTCTAGCACAGAACCTCCTCATGGAGGGCATAGCCACAGCAGCTAGGCCTTGTATATGTATTAGTTATCTTACTAGTTCCTGGGAGAAACTGCAGAATAGTCCAATTGTGGGAAACAGGGTGCCTGTTACCCCCCAGGAGGTTGCTCACCAGAGGAAGACTGTTCTGTGTATTTCCAGGGTCAGAACACTTATAACCCTCCCTTCACTCCCCCTTCCCCCCCCACTCCCCTCTGCCCATTCCAAGTTCCTCCATTCTTCTCTTTCCCTATCCCCCTTAATGGGTCAGCATCTACATATCAGAGAAAACATTTGGCCTTTGGTTTGGGGGGAATTGGCTTATTTCTGTTAGCATAATATTCTCCATCCATTTATCTGCAAATGCCATAATATCATTCTTCTTTAAATGCTAAGTAATTGCATTGTGTATATATATCACAGTTTCTTTATCCATTCATCTATTGAAGGACATCTAGGTTAGTTCTATGGTTTAGCTATTGTCAATTGTGCTGCTATAAACATTAATGTGGTTGTATCACTGTAGTATGCTGTTTTAAAGTCCTTTGGGTATAAACTGAGGAGTAGAATAACTGGATCAAATGGTAGATCCATTCCAAGTTACATGAGGGATCTTCTTACTGCTTTCCAGAGTGGTTGCACCAATACGCAATCCAACCACCAATATGTGAGTGACCCTTTTCCCCTACATTATCCCCAACATTTATTGTTGCTTGTGTTCTTGATAATTGCCATTCTGACTGCAGTGAGATGAAGTCTTAATTTTGATTTGCATTTCTCTAATTGAGATGTTGAACATTTTTTTCATATATTTGTTGATCAATTGTGGATTTTCTTCTGTGAAGTGTCTGTTCAGTTCACTAGCCCATTTATTGATTGGGTTTTAAATGGGATGGTTTCCATCTAAAAAGCTTCTTCTCAGCAAAGGAAACAATCAATAACATGAAGAGAGATCCCACAGAGTGGGAGAACTTCTTCACTACAAGAACCTGAGATAGAGCACTAATATCCCAGATATATAAAGAACTCAAAGTTTCTCTTTTTACTCAGTTTCAGCAGCACCTGTTTCATTTGAACTTTGGTAATAGTCACTGTAACAGTTTTGAAGTGATATGTCATTTTGGTTTTAAACTTTATTGGATTATTGTGATATTTTCAATTAGATTATATTAGCTTATTACCACATGCATACAGCATGCACTGATAAGTCAGGACAATTAGTACTGTTATTATTTCCTTATGTTTGGAGACTTTGAGCTCATTCCTTCTAAATATTTATAAAATCTGTGAATATACTGTGAAGTATAGTCATTCCCTTTTTATGAGGAAGCCTTAATTTATTCCTCTGTTCAACAGTGTTTTGGTTCTGATTATCCAACATTTCTTTTCTTTTTTTTTAGAGAGAGAGAGAGAGAGAGGAGAGAGAATTTTTTTAATATAAGTATCTTTATAAGAATATTAATATATTTAAAACACACACACACATTTGTATATATATATATATACAATCTGGATAATATATCCAAAGGTAATATGTGCCATCTTAACATTCTTGCCCAGTTTTACTTAATGTTTTATCTGAGTAAGTTTTAGAGTATAAAGAAATAAAAACTCTAAGATTAATTAAGCATTTAATATATTATTACTAATGACTCCTTATCATAAATCATTAATAATAACAAAGCTCATAAAATTTTGTTGAATGAAAATAGGGAGATAATGAAATGAGAAAATTGTAAAATGAGTCTATTTCAGCCTTCCAATTTTAAAAATATGGCTTACAGTACTCCAATGATCACTAAATATGAATGGGACAGTAGTATTCATTTAACTCCAGTTCACTGATTAATTCTTACTTTAATCCAATAAATTAAAATATCCAATATTAATATTAATTGTTAGATTATTATTGTAATCTGAATTACTTTAAGATCATTATGCAGAAAAATGAACATATTTTGGAAAGTTAAAAGACATAATATTATAAATTTTCCTAAAATAAAACATATTCTGAATCTCCTTTGAAATGTGTAATACTAAGCTTTTGAGATTATCTATTGAAAAATCAAGAATTGATGAATAACCTATAAATAATGATAATTCTAGTGTCAGTGACTTTTAAAACAAAAAATTATTTTTCTCTCTTGTCACATATGGGTTGTAAGTTTGGTGCCTCTGCCATATATATATATATATATATATATATATATATATATATATATATATGTATTCATATTCAATAGAATTAACTCTATAGGGCCATGTTGTCTTAACAGCCAACCCAAAGGTTCAGGAAAGCTATTAAAATATGAAATGACTTAGGGATTGCCTTAGAACTGTCATATGGTACTTCCACTCAGATTTTCTTATCCCAAATTCACATAGCCAAGCCTGTCAATAAAAATGTGCTCCACCCAGTGGCATGGAAATGCTTATTCTTAAACAGACTCCATTTAAATGATAGTGAAGAATACAGTTATTTTTCTTGTTACCAAATATTTGTTTTCCTCTATCAAAAGGAAAAAAAATATTTTTTATAAATAATACTTTACAAATCTTCCATTCAACTATTATACACTATATATTGTTTTGCTAGACTCTGAGATAAATAATATATTGGATTTCTAGCTAGCCTTAATACCAACTAGTCAATCCCATTTGTTTTATAGATTAAGTATCAGAGATCCAGAGATTGTGAATTATTTCGTTATTGTTCAAAAGTGTTGGGAGCCACTCTGGACAGTAGCTATGTATGTGGCAAACCAGCTATCGGCTATGTGTGTGAGCTGTGAGCATCCTGAGCACAGAGAGTAGACTGGATTGATGATGATGCTCTGTCTGGGCTGTGCACATATGTGTCCAGGCGAAAGCCTGCTCTGCCTTTGATCATCACACAGCACATGAGATGGACGTGATCTTCCAAGATGTCAGTCAATCTGCTGGTCTGCAAGACAGATTCTTGCAGACCAAGCTAGATTCAACCCCCTAAAACTTGACCCCTTGCCTCATTTAAATGGATTCTCCCCTGTAAAACCAGGTTTGAGGCATGCTCTTTCTCTTTCTTGACTACATTGCCTCCTTTGTGGAAGCTGGGTCAGAGGAGCCAACACAGAACTGGTTTAGTCATGTGTCACAACACTAAAATTAGAATTATTAGAACATAAGTCTCTTATCTCCTAATTTTATTTATTTCCTTTGTATTAAACTAAATGATATTGGGGATAGAAAAATGAGAACATAAAATTATTATGCAAAGAACATTTTTCAAAGAACATTTTAATTGTGTACATAAATAAAGTTCTTATGAAGACAAAATATCTAAAATCCCTAAATAAAATTAGAAACAATGTCCATGAGAGTCTTTGACAGAAAGGAATTGTTTTTATGGATCAACTAAGCCAAGTACTAATAAAATCAAGAAAGAAATAGTTACACAGTTTCCTCTAACAACAAGAAGTTCTGAGGATTTAACTCTTAGTTTAATTCTTCTTCCAACACTTACTCAAAAGAACATATAGACATTCTAGGAACAAAATAAATGACAATCTTACCAGGTTGCCATGTGGGTAATTAGATTATATGATTTTTTTAAACAACCTGCAACTGATAAATAACCAATAATTGATAGGATGCAGTGAAATGTGAGGCTAGTCATGGACTACTGATGAACTATGACAGGAAAGTATGAAGCCAGAAAGGGTAGCAGAGATTGTCATTTCACAAATTGAGAACTCTCTTATCTACTTGGTGACATTTTCCTCAATGCTGTGTGTCTCAGTGCTGAGTAATGAGACCATTCATAAGACACAGTGAAACTCATGATGTCCAGTGTTGGGTTATTCTATTGTACTCTAGGTTTTATTAAATTACATAATTCTGGTTCTCAGTGACACTCATTGTGTCTCACGAGTGTGATTATCTGTTCAAGCTCCAGTCTTCTGGGCTACTACAACTGGGCCTCATTGCTGGTGCAGAATAGTAGCATTTCAGCATACATGTTCTTTGATTTTGAAGGCAAATTTACGTATATTTTTGGATTTCTTTACCAAACTTAAAATAATACAAGAAAATCACTAGATAACAGAAATCATGAAAATAACACAGAAAGTTTAAAGTTTGACAAACTTTGGCTTACATTTGAACTAATTCATTTACAAAGTAAATAAAACGATTCATTTACTTTGCTTAATTTCCAATATTCCTATCTGCAAAATATTACTTTTTTTTTTTTGCAGGGAGGGGTACCAGGGATTTAACTCAGGGGCATTATATTGTATTTCATTTAGGGACAAGGTCTCACTTAGCACCTCACTGTTGCTGATGCTGGCTTTGAACTCAAAATCCTCCTGCCTCAGCTTTCTTGAGCCACTGGGATTGCACCATGGTGCCAGGCAAAATATTACTTTTTTTAATTGAGTAGAGTTAATATGTCTTATTTTGCTTACTTGACAGCTGCTTTTCAATGGTAGCCTTCATATATTAGTTTAATTTCTTGGAATTTAAACATAAAATGTGTTCCTGTATATGTAATTTTATATGAAATTATTTCTTACTTTTAATTTTAATGTTTGTGTTTGGGTTAGCTTAAAACATTTATAGTAGTCAAGCTCTTGTTTTCCTCATTGAAAACAAGATAGCTAGTTAGAGAAAACTGACTTAATTCAAAATACATTAAATGATTTTCCTATAACAACATAATGTCTAAATGAAAAGTAACTATTTTGGTAAAAATTAACTTGAAGTATTCATATAATGTTCTATATAATGTTTGTAAAACTCTCTCTCTCTCTTTTTCTTTCTCTCTCTCTCTCTCTCTCTCTCTCTCTCTCTCTCTATATATATATATATATATATATATATATATATATATTTTAGAATTAATTCTTGTCCAAAATAGTTTTGCTGTTTTCATTATGTTAATATTAGTGATTTTTAAATTTAAGTTGAAGAATTCAATATAATTAAATTTTCAGTTCTTATGTTTAGTTTTACTTTTGCATATTCCATCATATTTGAATATGGTCACATATTTTAACTGTGGCTACAAATTAAGAGTTATGTAATCTGAATGCTACATTAGGACTGAAACAGGTTTAGAGTTATCTCATCATACATAAAAAAATAAAAAGAAAAAAGGAAATAATAATTTTAGATATGACCTTGGAGAGAGTCTGAGAATTAATATATAACATCTGTGAAGCACTCTGAGCTTTTTGAAGTAGGAGTTGTAATATAATGTTATATCACAGAAATCTCAGTGATTATGAAAAAGAAATGTATTAAAGACAGTTTATCTATCAACAGATTAATCTTTTACAGAGCCCCAGGCAACTGCTAGTTGCTAGCACTACTGTCAATTATGCTCATGAAGAGATAGATGTAATATCTACACAACTACTTCTTATATATTACCTTTTATTCCTTATGACTCATATTGTCAAAAAATGGTTCAAATAAATCAAGAAATAATATGCTAACTTCTTTATTCTTTTAAAATGCTTGGCCATTTTAGACATTTCACAAAGTAGGAAAAAAATGGAAACAGAAATTTTAAAATGGAAAATTATATGATTGCATAAGTTTATACAATATTTTCTGAACTTCTATATATCACACATGTATGCTTCTCTAAACTGTATGTATTTTTGTTCCAGAAAGCCCCAATTTAAACATCCAACACAATTGTAACAGAGAAGTTATTTTCAAGTTTAAACTAAACTATAAAATTTCATTTTAGTGTACTGGGATTGGCATTGAAACAATGCTTATATTTGGGGCACTTTATTGTTTATTATATGAGCATTTATAATTGATTTTACATAATAAAAGGCAATAGATTTAGAGATGAGGTAGCATTTTTCAATGAATATTTTACCTGAAATTTATAGTTTCTTGATTAATATATATATTTTTTCTTATTTATGATACAAAAGTAGTGTCAAGGCTATGTGTGTGTATGTGTGTTTTGGTGCTCCATTATTTAAATATATTGTAAAGAGTATAACAAAGTTGACTTTGAGAGCTTGTTTGGAGGTTCTAGCAAGGGAGCACAGCTAATTGTATACCCTTAACAGAAGAATGGTCCTCGTCTATCGGGGAAGGTCGTGGACCTAGTGCGCAGCTTCAAGAGGGATGCAAATGGAGTGGTGAGGGAGGAAGGAGACACCCGCCTGATAAAGCTAAGTGAAGTTAGCCAATCCCAAATACCAAATGCTGAATGTTTTCTTTGATATAAGGAGGCTGATTGATAGTGCGAGAGGGAGAGGGAGCATGGGAGAAATAGACGAACTCTAGATAGGCCAGAGGGATTGGAGGGGAAGGGAGAGGGCATGGGGTAATTAATGATGGTAGAATGTGATGATCATTATTATCCAAAGTACAGGTATGAAGACAAGAATTGATGTGAATATACTATGTATACAACCAGAGATATAAAATATTGTGCTCTATATATGTGATAAGAATTTCAATGCATTCTTCTGTCACATATAAAGAAAAAAAAGAGTATAACAAAAGATAAATCTACAAAGAAATATAAATTCTGAAGATATTAAATATTCAAAAAGAACTCTTAATAAAATTTTGTATATTATAATGCAAAATTATTGATAATATAAAGCTATGATTGTGTTTAAAAGCCAGAATATCAACCTCTAGATTGATATACACTTTATTATACTTTATAATATTTTATTTTATACTTTATTTATTATACTTTATAATATATTATTTATAAGCATTATGTCAGTTACTCAAAGTAACAAAATTATTTATTATATGATTCAGCTTTCCACATGTTCAGTCTGTAATTTAAACTTCTGAAATTTAAAAAGCAGGAATAATTATACTTTAGTAACATATATAAAATTTTTTTATAGATTTTTTATGAATTACAATGTTTCACAAGAGCCTATTTGTGTTATTAGTGTAATCTCAATTCACACATGGGAAAACTAAAATTTAAGTGCATTAGTTGAGGCAATTTTAACTGCTACAACAGGTAAGTCCTTGTGTCTTAAAGTGGTGATTTAATTTCTTGGTCATGGTGTTTCTGACAGCAGTTTGCCAGACAGATTATATGAGAGGGTGTTTTCTGATTTACATAGACTTTCCAGTATGCCAGCTGATGAGGGCTCTGCCTTTTTTTCAGTATAAACCTTCTGAATTGACTCTTGGTGACAATATCTAACTAGAAGATTTGGAAAGCGATATTGTAAAAGACAATTCATGGGAAGTGACTACTGTAGAGAACTGGAAGAGGTATATTACAGCTGCTTGTACTTCTACATCCCTATAACTATATACAAAGGATGCAAGAAATATCTACTCTGACTCTTTGGAATAAAGAAATGAATTTGAAGCCAACTATTCTATAATATAGAAATAGTAAGAACCATATTCAATGAGATACAGATAATAGGGATAGTCTGGATTAAAAAATGATACCATCCAATTGAGTGAAAAGTACCAAACCTGCCTCTTAATAATATTTTATTTTGTAATTTAGTATTTTATAACTAATAAAGGTAATTCATATTAATTATTCTATGCCACAGTTTGGCTGGGCACAAATCACGAGCCACTGAAGCAGGAACAAACTTTATTTTTGAACTCTACCAAAACACTTCACACGTGCTCCCGGGGAATTGTTCTGAACGCCACGTGGCTCCTCCAGGAACCTGCAGCAGGAAATATCTCTCCTGGAAATCCCTCCTCCTGCACTTCCCCAACCTATGGGAACTCTTGGGAATCCCCAGGTATCCCCAGGAGAACTGCAAAGTAGAGTGAGAGAGAAATCCAAAATAGGGGCTGAGGCAGATAGTAATGCCTCGCCTGTCAACCAATACTGTTGGCAAAATGCCAGGGGCCATACAGACTCAGCCTTGGCTCTCAGCAATTCTATTTCACCCATACAACCATTTTATATATAAAAAATAATATTCTCATAGAAATTTGTAATATGAAGTATTAATAACAATTATACAGCACAGAGAATGGGACTTAAAGCCTTGGTCTTTCATTTTCCATCTGTTAGTTTTGTGCAGATTATTTAGATTTTATCAATATTAATTTTTTTAAAGGCTAAACACTACCAATACACCCCATTAATAAGTAAATACAATATAGCAAAACATATGCCAACTGTATAGAAAGAAAGACAAGAATATAATGGAAACTGAAGAAGTTGTCCTGCAGGTACCTGATCATGATATAGAAAAAAACAATGTTCTATTGAAATTTGGAGGAAGCTGGGCACTGTGACACATGCCTGTATTCCAGTGACTCAGGAAGGCTAAGGCAGGAGGATTTTGAGTTCTAAGTCAGCCTCAGCAATGGTGAGGTGCTAAGCAACTCAGTGGGACCCTGTCTCTAAATAAAATACAAAATAGGCTGGGGATGTGGTGGCTCAGTGGTCACGTGCCCCTGTGTTCAATTCCCAGTACAGCTCCCCATCCCTTCCCTCCAAAAAAAAAAAAAAAAGAAGAAGAAATAAAGAAATAAAGAAAAAGAAAAACCAAAAGAAATTTGGAGGAGAAATAATATCTCCTTCAGTATTTCAGTAAATATTCATGAAACACTTAAGAATCTGTATGGAAGAGAAGGAGTCCTGATTGATACTAGAACTATTAAAAATAATTTGAAATAGATTATAGACCTTAATGAAAATTATAATGCTTCTAGGAGTATACATTTTAAAGTGCCTTTGAGATATTTCTTGAAGTAGACAAAATTCATGTAATAGACATAAAATGCTTATAAAAAATAAGAAATTATGCACTTGTAATGAACTGCATTTCTTTCATAAGAAATATACCACTATGAGAACACAAAAGCCATTTAATAGGAAATGATTAAATAATAAATATATCTGAAATAAAATATGTACTTCATACAAATAATTCTCACAAATAAATAAGAAAACATATAAAACATAAAATAGGAACAAATTTACATAGATACTTCACATATGAGAATTTTCAACTGACCAGTGAGAGTTAAGAATTTCTCAGCAAGGCCTGAATTTAATAATGTGGGGCACTGGGTTCTATTCTTAGCACCACATAAAAATAAAAATAAAGGTATTGTGTTCACTTACCACTAAAATTATATGTATATATATATATAATTTTATATATGACTTCATATATATATGAATGCAGTACTGAAATCAGAAATAGATGTTTCAACATAGTGTAAAGTACATGATACATGGTAGTGATGTCAGAACTGGAGTGAAGCTATTGGTATAATTGAAATTGATTTGACATTTTTAAAGCCAATAATAATGGTTGTGATTTTTCTTTAAGAAGTAGAGGAATAGATGATTTTCTAAGAAAGTACTTTATATATTTTATATTTTGTTTTGCTTAAACTTTAAGAGATCAGTATTAAAATCATAAAGCTTACTTTTTTTATAAAGACAAAAATAACTTGTGTCAGAATAAGCAAGACATTTAAAATGTTTTTGTAAAATATAAATTAGAAAAAATAATGTAAACTGACTCATGGGAACTAAAGAAGTTAAAATCTAAGGATCAATATGGGAAGACTAACATGGGAATCAGTTTACCTATAGAACACTGAAACATTTTGAATTTGAAGAAAACAAAATATTATCTAATTGAGCAATTGGATACCTAAACCTCCATTTTCTCCATAGAAGATAGAGGCTTACTTCCAGGATAAATTTAACCTGAAGTCTCCAGATGTTCCTAGGTCACCAAATTTGTGTTAGGCATGTGATGTGCAGATTAAGGCAATAGTTAATGACATTATAAAATAAATTAGATACATACTGGTATCCTTTTTCTTACATTACTTTTGTAATAAAACAGAAAAGCATATAACCTATTTTCTCTATCCTCCAAAACTTGCAGAAACGTATCTACTTAAAGAAAAGATCATATCTGGGACATGTGAATCTGTAAGGAAGGATGAATCACACTTAAAACCCATGGAAAATCACTGGTTGGCATATCCTTCACCGACTCTTCCACATACACAGTTTCATATATTGAAAGATTAGAGTTAGAAAAATCATCATATTTTAAATATGTCAATTATACGATGATTTGATGTATTCATAGTAATTTTAATAGATGTCTGTGTGTACCTTCTCTTCCAAATTGAAGAACCCTTATGATAATATTGAGTCCATCTGAATAATTAAAGAAAATCTCCCTATGTAATATCAACTAATTAGCAACCTTTATTCCATCTTCACTATGGTATATTCATACATACCAATAGCATGCAGCAATCAAAAAGGGTGAACTACATGAAATAACAACATTAGTAATTAGAACAAATATAAATTGAGCAACAGATCCCATGTAATAAGTATATACTATATGATTCCATTTACATAAATGAGTTGCAAAATTGTCAAAACAAATTAAATTAATAGAATTCAAAATATTAGTTACTTTGGGTAGAAGTATTACATGGAAGTCAGAAAGAAAGAGACTTGAAATTCTCAGTAATATTCTAGATCTAATAGAAGTTCTAAAATCAGTTAATATTCAAATGGCTCAAAATTTGAGTATTCATTGTACAGTTCACTTGAGATTTCTGAAATTTATTGTGTACATGTTACATATTATACTTCCAAATAATTTCAAACTATTCCAAGCCCTCTATAAAAGGTAGAAGACTAGGCTTTTTGAGTTTTTCAGGAAAGCTCTTAGACAGCAAGTAAGAGTCTTAAAACATGCATAAATATAAAAACATTCAAAAACAGCTTCATGACTAAATCTTTTTACTTTTAAATTCTGCAAACTGCTGTATTTTTATTTAAGTTAAATATACATTTGATTTACAGTAAACATTTTCTTTTCATTAATACCTATATGTGTTCAGTAGATACATTAATTTCCTTGTTGCTATAAAAGATCATCCCATTTAGTAACAATTTTTTTTCTAACTTCCTGTTTTGCAGATCAAAAGTGCTATGTGAGTCTGTCTCACTGAGTTAAAATAAGACATTAGCAAGGCTGCATTTGATTCCTCACCTTTCCCAGCTTTCAGACTCTGCCTGTATTTCAGGGACTTCTGATTCTTCCCCATCTTCAAAGCCAGTGGTATCTAGTGGAATCTTCCTCACATTGTGTCACTCTCATCAGGAAACTTCTGTCTTCCTTTTTCACGTTCTAAACCTTGTGATTACACTGAATACACCCAGCAAATCCAGCATAATCTCTCGATGTTAAAATCAGCTGATGATGATCGATAATTCCATCTGCTGCCTTCATCTTCCTACACCATGGGAGGTAACATAGTCACAGTTTCCAGGGTAAGGATGAGGACATCTGTGGGAAGTTATTTTTCTTTCTACTAGAGCAGGTATGTAGGGTTTCACTTTGAAAATTAAGTCTACAATGTAAAAGATGTAACATGTCATAGGTTATTCACAAAGTCTAATTTTATATTGTTAACCCTGATTGCTCTCTACAGTTAAGCTGATTTATTAGTCCATGCATGTGGAAAACAAATTACCCTATACAACTTTAATATGTACCACCTTGACTTTTTAACATAAAAATATTTAAAAACCCTGAGTAAAAAAATAAATGATCTTTACATATCTGTCGAGAAATGCTAATGTTGACCTTTATATTTCTGCTTCTATGTTTATTAAATTTTCCCTTGATATTTAACTCTGTTTTTCCAATCTTGTTAATTTCTATCTAATAGTCATATATTATTTATTAGAAATTACCATTGTTATCATAAGAATTTGATCATTATGTCAAAGGTCTTTGATTTCATTATAAAAATAGAATCAATTGTTTATATAAATCTATTAATAGGGTGTTTTAATCCTAGATAATATTATTCAGGAGTTCTCAGAATACAAATGTTTTCTGAAGATCACATAAAAGTATTCATTTATTGGAAATAAGATAGTAGCCACAGTGACATTTAACTTTTATTTCTAATTTTAGTGGATATTTTTACTCAGTTCCGAGGAAGGATTGACTACAGCTTCTCAATGAAAAGAATTATTGAAGATGAGACAAAGAGAGTTGAATAAGAGAGTCCTCCATTTTAGAAAACCCTATAATAAATAATTATATAATTATCCTGGAATTATTATTACCCAAAGAAGTGTGTTATCATGTTAGTATAGGCAACACTGAAGAGCACCACATGAACCGGATTCACAGACATAGTTATGATTATTTGCAAATGATAAGTGAATGCTCCAGTTTGCTAAACAGCACTTGAGATTGGAGAAAAAAATAATTTATAGTTTGTAATATGTTTTATCCCATTTATATTAAATATATATGAGTGTGTACACATCTCATAAATATCTCATAGATATTTCACATATGTAATATATGTATGTATGGAGTGTCAGACACAGGATAGTTATAGCAGAAGTTTTATATCCTTTGTTTATTTTAATATGGTTTTCTTTTTGTTGTAGTGCAAATAAAAATCTTACATTTTATGTTTTCAATATTTAACATTTTAATATTTACCTAAGCAAACACATAATATATAGACTTTACTGTCACATGATACTTTATGGAGTCTGTCTTCTTGTAAGTTTAAACATGGTCTTTGTGAAGTGGATTTTAATGGACTATTAACAGAAGTTAAAGAATCTATTTAGGGAATGCCTGTACATAGTGTACATACTATCTCTGTTCTTTTTTCTTCTTATGCCCAGAGAAAAATATATTCCCACATTATTTTCTCATAATAAATGCTAGCTATAATAATGTTAATCATTGTTAACATTTAATTAAAAATTAACATGTAGCTGGGCATGATGGTGCATTCTTGTAATCCCAATGGCTGAGGAGGTTGAGGAGGAAGAGCACGAGTTCAAAGCCAGCCTCAGCAAAAGTGAGGCACTGAGCAACTCAGTGAGACTCTGTCTCTAATAAAAATAAAAACAGGGCTTGGGATATGGCTCAGTGGTTGAGTGCCCCTGAGTACAATCTCCGGTACCCACCCCCCAAAAAATAATATGTAGATTGTTAATGTCAGTTATTTCTGAAGGCTGATTAAAGTGAAGGAAATAACATGATCAGAAATCATCTTTTCTGGAGTATAGAGGAAATGAATCATGTTTAGGAAGGTACCATGAACAGCTGTATAACCTTATGTAAACCTTGGGAAGCTAGGGACATGTATCTATGGCAGGGAAAAATTGTGTTATATCTTGCCAGGTGGATCAATTTCCATGCAGCAGGGTCATGTCCTGACAATCTATTTTCGTCTCTATCACTCTTCCCTTACTGCCGAAGACCACATAATCACCCCTAAGAATGATATTCTTGTGAATCTTCAATAGCTTAGAGATTCTAGTCATAGTATGGTGTGCAAATAAGTCTGGATTATAAAAATAGAGGCATATAAATTATATTTATTTATTTACCCAAATTCTTAAGTGAGTCCTCCCTTTCTTCTGGTTTGAAAATGAGTGATAAGACATCTCTGTGTATATTAGAAAATGTGGGATATGACGTATTATAGGTCAAAAATCTCTAATTTAACTTAAACAATAATTTTCCATTTCAGGAAATGCTCAAGAAAACATTATTTATTTTGCCATCTTTACTTTTCCATACTCATGCAGCAAATATGCACTCCACTTTTCAAGTACACATTCAATGCTGCCTTTCATTTGATACTTTCCATGCATGTTGAATGTTTATCCAAGCATTATATTTTAAAATACCCTTATAAATCTTCAAATCACTTTTCCAGTTACATTGCCCATAATCGACACTTGTTAATATGTTTCATGAATGCACTTGAAATATTTTGAGTTCTCATTGGAATGACAGATACATTCATCCTTCCTCTATTCTTCCTTGAAACATTTATTGAACACCCGTAATTTTTCAAACACTATCATAATTTAGAGTGATGCCACATTGAGCAATACAGAAACTGGCCCTATATTTTTTACAATTTTTAAATTCTCATGGGTGATTTAAATAGTATTTACTAAATGTTAACAATTGTCACTGGGGAAATAAAGGAATTTAAGAAATCTATGTGGCCTATGGAAATGATTGATATGTTTTTAGAATTGTTATGTTTTTAAGGTACTCCAGATGGATTTCTGTGATAAGGAGACATGAATAGAGTTTTTACAGAAGGGAGAAAATAATTTATGTGACTAACTGGATGAGTGTATTCCACGCAGGGAGAAAGGCAAAAGGTGAATACCCACAAGGAATAGGGTGCCTGGCAAATTTTAAGGTCACTGACATAGTCACTGTGGGAAGAGTAGATATTGATTCTCGAGTGAAGAGAGTTTGTGGTAAGCACCCCTATAAAATTTGAAAGTTGAACGTTTTTTTTTTTAACCATAAAAATAGAAACAGAAACCATTGAACAATGAGAAAACTAATTAGAGCCAAATTTAAAAATTAGTAGTTCAAAAATATTAAGATATTTTACATATTATAAGGATCAATACAAATTTCATAAATAAGTAGATTGTAGCAATTTTTTGTAGCATATGATGTCCAAACTGGTTTAGTAGGCCATCAGATGAAATTAAAGGAATTGGATAAGACAGAATAAAGACACTGATTTATTCACTGTATATATGACTCTGCATTTGGATAATCTTAGAAGAATATTTTTTAAATATGTTAAAATTATCAATAACAAATATGTTTATCAAGATTGTAAAATACAAGTTTATTCATTATTCAAAAACCTCAATTTCTTTGATCCAGTGTTAGAAAATATGGGAAACATTCAATGCAAATACTCAGAATATGATATATTTAGAGATAAATTTAACAAAATATGTGCCAGATTTATACACCAAAAACTGTTTAACATATCTGTATAAAATTATAAAAAGAGTAAATAAATGCATGGAGGGGGTTACTACCCTTATAGCTCTTCAAACTCAATATTATTATGATGCCAGTTCTCCCTCAAATGTATCTACTTACTTAATATAATACAATTAAAAATTCCTGAAAATCTGCTTATTTTAGGAATCTACCACCTCATTCTAAAATTTGTATAGAAATGCCAGTAATTCAACACTACCGAAACACACAGAAACAAAATTAAACAAAAAACATCCACTTCTTAAAGAACAACTTTTGAAGAATCATAACTAATTTTGAAGAATCATAACTATAGAGATTGAAACAGAATGCTATGATATTAGGGGAATTATACAAACCTTTGGGACAGATTAGAACATAAGCAGATTTCTCTAGTTTATTTTCTATCTCAAGCAGAAACCATTTCGTCTATAACTATTAAAATAATAGTAGCTCTAAACTGACTTTCTTTTTTTTTTGGTCATCCTACATGAGATTTAGAAAATTCCTATACATTCCCAGTTTGCTTAGATTTTGTCAAGAATGGGCACTAACTTAATCAAATTTTCATTTATCTATTGACAAGCATCTTCTTTTTCTTTTTTTTTAACATGATGAATTACATTGGATTTCTAATGTAAAATCAAATTTGCTTTCCATGAAATATTACACCTTCTTATGTAGTATTATTTATTTTATAAATGGCTGGATATGATTCACTAATACATTTCTTTCTTGGTTAAAACTTACGGAAATTATTCTTTGGTAGTTTTCTTGTGACTTTTTTGTCTGGTCAAGGTGATATTGGTTTCCTAATATGAACTGGAAGTGATACTTCTTAATTTTTCTGTGAGTTTCTGTATAATTACTAATTTTTCTTAAAAGTTTGATGCAATTTTTATCAGTGAAGAGCATCATACTTGCATCATACTTTCTCTTTGGAAAGTCTTTAAATTATAAATTCAATTTAACAAATATAAAAATACCTAGATTCTTGTTTGCTCTTGCATTTTATTGGTAATATGCATATTTCAGGAAATATATCAGTATACTTTAGCCAAAATTTGACATATTTCTTTTAATTTTTTTCTTTTTTCTTTTTTGTAGTTTTATTGATTTTTTAATACATGATAGTGGAATGCATTACAGTTCTTACTACACATATAGTGTACAATTTTTGATATTTTTGTATATAGAGTATGTTCGTGCCAATTCATGCCTTTATACATGTACTTTTTTGTATTACAATTATTTTTACACATATATACCACATTTTTTTCATATCTGTTTATATATAAAATATGTAGACACCCAATTTGAATCTTCATACAAGTACTTTAGATAATGATGTCCATCACATTCCACTGCCCTTGCTAATCTCTTGGCCCCTCCCTTTTCTCCCACCCCTCTTCCCTATCTAGAATTCATCTAATCCTCGGTGGTAGAGCGCTTGCCTAGCACATGTGAGGCCCTGGGTTCAATCCTCTCAACACCACATAAAATAAATAAATAAATAGATAAATAAATAAATAAAATAAAGATATTTTGTCCAACTATAACTAAACAATAAATATTATAAAAGACATATTTATTTTTTCTAAAAGACCAAATATTAAATGTTTTAGGCTTTGTAGGCTTAAGTTCATCATCAAAATTACTAATCATATATATCCATAACAAGATACAAAATCAGTATAAAAATTATAATGATAATAGTGCTTTTAATGAAAGCTCTGCTAATATAAATTGACAATAAGAAGAATTAAATTCTCTTCTGAAAATAAGAATTCGAGCCACATATGGTGGCACAAGCCAGTATTTCCAGCAGCTCAGGAAGCTGAGGCAGGAGAATTGGGACTTCAAAGTCAGCCTCAACAACTTGGTGAGGTACTAAGCAACTCTGTGAGATGCTGTCTCAAAATAAGATAAAAAAGGGCTGGGGATGTGGCTCAGTGGTTGAGGGCCCCTGAATTCAATCTCTGTTTCAAAAAGTAAAAATAAAAAATAAAAAAATAAAAAGAACTCAGTAAGTATCTGAGTCCTTATTAAATATTCAACATGAAATGCTATAAAGTTACAGATATTTCACTGCCATTTGTGGTGCACAGAAGATTAATGCCTTATAATGAGAGCACTGTATAATGTTTGCACAAATATCTATTTAACTCTACAAGTGTATCTTAAGAACTGATATATAAAATATGTAAATAAATTTTGTGGCTGTGTTACAATGAGACATAATCTACAAGCACTAAAATTTGAATATTTATTTGTCTATTTGTTTATTTATTTATTTATTTATTTATTTATTTATTTATTTTTGGTACAGGGGATTGAACCCAGGGGCACTTACCCACTGAGTTACATCCCCAGCCCTTTTTTGTCTTTTATTTAGAGACAGATTCTCACTGGGTTGCTTAGGACCTCCCTAAGTTGCTGAGATTGGTTTTAAACTTAGATCCTCCTGTGTTACCCTCCTGAGCTGCTGGGATTGCAGGCATGCAACATGATGCCCTGCTAAAATTTTAATTTCATATAAATTCTACACATTAAATATCATTTCTATTGATTATTTTTTTAAATATATATTTCATAAATGAGCCCATGATCAATACAAAGTTAGGCAGTGGGAAGATTTGGTTTATGAATTGTATTTTGCTTGTGTTTCTTCTAGTTAAAATTATTGCAATTAATGTGTGTCTAAGGCTGCCTTCTTAAGATTTTAACAACTGTAGTTTCTTTTGTGATGATGAATTCTCCTTATAGAATTGAACTTACTGTATTCAAAAGGTCAGGTGAAAAGATTTGCAATATTGCTGATTAATTTGGGTGAAATATCAATTTTTCATCAGTTTTAATTCATAAATCATTTTGTTGTTTTGTCAAAGTAAAATAAACTTGTTCAATTTTTTGAACAAATGTTTTAAAATATTAAACAAAAATTGAACATGTTTTTTAGTATTTCCAGTAAATCAATATTTAAAAAATCCACTTTTTAAATAGATATTACTTGGCATGGACAGAAACCTCTGAGAATTAAACATAGCAAAAGAAATAGTCACAAATCAGGTGGCAAGAGATATCATGTGCTACATAATGGAGGATTGAATGGAGAGATGAAAATATTTCAGAGTACTTTGAAGTAATCATATGTATTAAAGTATATCTCTAATACTTTTGAAGGCTGTGACAAAAAATGTAAAAAGATATCAAATTTGAATAGAAATAAAACTAGTATTCAATTATCTTATAACCTGTGAGATAGTAAAATTAATTTTACCTAGAAAATAAAAAAGACATTTTCACTAAATTTTTTATGCTTTGTGATAAATGAATCAATTGAAAATTTTAAATCAAGTTCTATATAAAATTAAGTTAATAGTATTAAATGGACTAGTCATGTTCATTAACCTTTTACATTTGGTGGGTTATTATAACTTTTGCAAACTTAACATTTAAAAATCTGTAATATTTATTACAGAAAAACATTTAATATTACATTTAAGAAAAATTATCAATTCCCATGGAAATTTAAAGCTGTAAGTTATTTTAATTATCAATGTACTAATTTCTTCTAAATAAGTAGAAAAACATTATATTATTTAAATATTTTATGATCTTCATAAAGATTATTGTTTTTAGTCCATAACCTTCACATGATAAGTTAACAGATAATGGGTCTTTTCAATTTAATAAGAACTCTGGTAAAGCACAATTCTTTGAGAATAAATATGTGTATGCAGATTCTGGATATGAACATTTAATGTTAGCTAAGAAAACTTTTCCAGACCTTAGGAATGAAATGAAAATACAAACTGGGTAGCTCTTAGAAATTCAAATATACAAGATCCAAAAAGATCTTCTCCAAGACACATTGTAATTAAAATGACTAATATACAGAACAAGGATAGAATTTTAAAAGCCACAAGAGAAAAATGACAGCTCACTTTTAGAGATAAGTCAATTAGACTTTTGGCTAATCTATCAGTCCAGACTCTAAAAGTCAGGAGGGCTTAGAGTAATATACATCAAGCCCTTAAAGATAATGTTTGCCAACTAAGTTTGCTATATTCAGCAAATCTATTCTTCAGAACACAAGATGAAATAAAACTTTCCAAAATATGCAGAAATTAAAATAATTCATGACCACTAAACCAGAACAACAGAACATGTTTTTATTTCTGTGTATGTCCTTTATTTTTGTAAAAAAAATTTTTATATATAATTTTAATTGCAGAGAACTTTTACCTCTTTGGTTAAATTAAATTCCATATGTTTCATTTTATTTTTGTAATCACAGTAAATGGGATTTCTATTTTCAGATAATTTGCCATGGACATATAGTAATACTACTGATATTTACATACTGATTTTGGATCCTGGATTTTTGCTGAATTCATTTATTAGTTCTGCTATTTTTTATGGAGTTTTAGTAAATACATTTGCAAGATCCCATCATTTAAAAATAATTTCAATCTGACTTTTTTTCAAATTGGATTCCTTTCATTTCTTTCTCTTTTCTACTTCCTCTGGCTAGGCTCTCAGTGCTATATTGAATGTAAGTAGGCATCCTTATTTTGTTTTGGATCTTAGTAATCTCTCAGTTGTTTCCCCATTACATATAATCTCAGCTTTTGGATTATTATGAATTGTCTTTATTATGTTATGTTCCTTCTATGCCTTATTTCCTTAGCATTTTTTATTGGGAAGGTGCCTTTTCTGAATCTACTGAGATGGTTATAATTTTTCCTTCTTTTTATTGATATGCTGCATTACATTTATTGATTTGCATATGCCAAACCATCTTTGCATCCAGGGGATGAATCCTACTTCATTATAGTGAATCACCTTTAAATGTGTTGGGATTACTTTTCTAGTATTTTCTAGAGAATGGTTAAATATATCTTCATCAGGTTATGGATCTGCAGAGGGTTTTTTTCCCCTTTTGTTCTTTCTTTTCTCTTCTCTTCTGTTTTATCTCTCTCTCTCTCTCTCTCTCTCTCTCTCTCTCTCTCTCTCTCTCTCTCTCTGTCTCTCTATCTCTCTCCATACACACACACTTCTGGTTTCCATTTCAGTGTAATACTTACTCATAAAGTTGTTGAGAAAAATTTCTTACTCTTTCATTTTTGGTAAATTATTTAAGGAGAACAAGGTTTAAAAATAACTAACTATACCTAAATTAGAACTAAGTAGTAAAGGCTTGGGTTTTGGACTTTATTTTAATGGAAGATTATTAATTTTTTATTAATTGCATTACTTGATGTTAGTCTGTTCAGGTTGGGCTCTCTCTCTCTCTCTCTCTCTCTCTCTCTCTCTCTCTCTCTCTCTCTCTCAGATTTAGTTTTAAAGATGGCTTCTGCATCCCATGAAAAATATACCTGGCAAGAGCCTAGAAGAATATTTACACCTGCAAAGGATAGAGAAAAACTTTAAAAAAAACAAGTTTTCTGAAGTAAATATTCTAAGAAAAAGAAATTCTAGAGTCTAATATTTTGACTAAATTTATCTAATGTTTAATCAAGATGACTGGAACATTAAGGCCATTTTTTGCCAGTATGTAGGTTGAAAGTCAAGAATAAATAATCTGTTTTTAGTAATATTTTAACAAAGCCCAAATTGATTGTGTATTCAATTCTGTAAAGCATACTTAACAATGAAAAATTTATAGCCAATAAGGAGAGTGCTGATTCTTAGAATATTGTTGGTGTATTTGAACACAAATAGAGTGATACTGAAAATTTTATTGAAAACAAAGATAAACTGAGAGCCTATATAGTCAGGTAAGTCATCTGATGACTATGTAAATCTATGTAGAAGTCAGATTGCAAGGAAACATGAGATCTAGATTTCCATGACTTCATTGAATGAGTGAGAGTAGATGATATCAAAATGAAAAAGAAGAGAATGTTTTGAAAAATTCGAGGAAATTTTACGGCAAAAATACTTTAAAAAGGAATAGCACATGAAAACATTAGAGTAGCCTGCCCCTTTTGAAATATATGGTAAGAGAAAGTAATGAAGAAACAGTACTTAAATATTATAAAGGAGTCAGTCTTTCAGAAATAATTCAATTTTATTTAGAGAAAATTTATGGTGGAAAAAGAAAGAGAATTGGGATTTAGATTAGTTGCTAAATATAAGGGCCAGTTTCAGAAGATAAGTAGAAAGTTTTGTGAAAGAGAATTGATAGCTGGGTCAATGATAACAAAATTAAGAGAATTATGAAGATAAACATGATGTTGGATCAAAGGTGAGGAATGTTGGGTCCTAAGATGCTGCAGTCCGGCTGCAGCAAAATAACCCGGGGGGGTGACGAACAACTTGTGTGGATTGATACAGGAGGAGTGGGAGCCGTTTATTGTAGGACAACAGAGGTATTTATACATTACACACAGCTTATCTTAATTAACATAAACTAGATACAGCAGTCAACCAATAAGGAATCTCCACACTTAATGGCTTGCTGGTGTTACTTCATAAACCACTCCCTCTGGCAAAATGCCAGGTGCCATCCTGACTTGTTTACAGACTCTAATACTAGGATACTGAGGTTGAAAATCATGGTGATTTCACCAGTCTCTGGAAGAAAATGAACAATGATCCTGGATGATAGAAGGCTAGGCTCACTCAAGAGCAAGTGTGAATTTAGAGCTTAGAACAACATTTCACATACCCATGTAATAGGGAGCTGTAAGTACTTGTGGCTGAACTTATACTTATGTGTCCGGGGTAGTAGATATTTAATGTATAAAGTGAGTTGTTGATGGTTTATAGTTCTTCTCCAAAGACATTTTATATGAAAGAAATAGAATCTAGCTGATGTTTATGTTACTTAATTATGAGTGATTAGAAGTTTCTTTGAAATAGAAAACACCATTATTGTAGGCTTTCCAAGTCAACTGAAAATACTTTCATTGAAATGTTGAGTTTGCATAAATATGCCAGAATAATTGATCAAATTATTAAACTAAACTTTGTTTGTTCTTCCTATATTTTTTCTACCCTAGATTTATTTTCATCTGCCTCTGGGTTATTTGGTAAGACTAAAAATAGAAGCTTCTAAGGAGATTCCTATTTTTAAAATGACACTGAAATTTTGATAGATATCCCATATGTATATGAAGAAATTGCGGATTACTCTTGGAGAATTGAAAAGTAAGGACTAAAGGATCTAAAAGATCTTGCAGATTCAATGTTGGCCCAGGGTCAGTGGTTTTTTAGAACAGAAAGAATATGTGCCCTGATTCTTGCACTTATGTGGGAGATACATTCTGAAATTTTTGACAAAATTTTCTATCAAGGAGTCTGGCTTAGAAATAGCAAAGCCATGTGAAGTTCTTTTAGTTGCCTAATTTAAAGATATGTGGTTATGAACTAAATTCAGGGAATAAAAATTGAGATGTCTGTGGAAAAAAACAGGTATAGATTGTCTCTCAGGTAATTGAATATGTATACCTGGAGTTTATGAGATAGTTCTGGGATGAATATTTAGAATTTTTTCACCATTTAGATAATAAAACAAGATAGAGATTTCATCTAGGGAAATGGTAAACAGGGAAGAGAGGGAATAATAGGGTGTTACACAGAAGAATAACTGCTGGATATGTAAGAAGATAAAGAGAAGCTTATTAAGTAAATTTAGAAGTGGCTAGAGAAGAAGATGAAAAACTAGAATGGTGCTAGTGTAACACATAGAGGAGAAAATATTGAGGGGAAAATAAAAATCAAAAAGTGAAATGTGGTTTTGTGATAAAATATAAAAGTTATAATTAATGTCATTCACTTTTACCATAAGTAGTTGATTATTTAAATGAAGGGATTATTAAATGGGAAGTTGAAGGGAAGAAAGTGAAGTATGTGCAGAATTCATTAGAACTGTGAATGTAGAAACCTCACATAAAGAAACTAATTTCTGAAAGGCTGTCAAGATGGACTGGAACCTAGAGTTAGGCCCTGGAGGAGTAATTATCTATATAAGATGTTTTATGTTTAAATGTTGATGTGAAGATCCAATAATAACTGAAATGTTGAAGAATGTGAGAGTTGGAATACTTTTTCAGGACATCTTGGCAGTGAAGTAGAAACCAGCATAGACTGTCGAATTTATACAGGGCACAGGTGGAAGAAAGGGCCAGGAAAGCAACAGGCTTCTATGTGTACACAGAATCTGTTAGATTCTATTTTAGTAATCCAGGGACCATCTAGTCTAAGTGAGAAGAAACCCAGTGTGTTGGGTGAATGCAAAAGGCTTGAAAGAGTCTTAGAATGATGGTGAATGTAATTAATTGGAAAAACAAAAATTGCCTGGTAACTCTCAAAAACTGGTGATTGGATTTTCCTGGTGCTAATAGTCCATTACATGTTCAAAGAAGATTGTTTGGTGGCAAGTTTCATCGGCATTTGTAAGGGAATAAAAATAACATACATTTTGATTACTCTGAATTTGCTTTATACACTGTAGTTGTGCATATAGACAAGGTCTTGGGTGAATGATCCACATGAGAATAGCTGACATAGGAAAATAATACATGACAGAGTATATTGATTGAAAAGAGGTAAGTTAGGAATGGATGTTTGAAATGGTTAAAGAGCACATGCAGAGAGAAAACTGAGGGGAGGAAGTGAAAAAACAGCATTATTGAAAGCATGTCAAGATAGACTGGAACCTAGATTAAGGCACAGGAGGAATAATTATATAATAATAATAGAGTTAGGGTCTTAAGATTTCCAAATAAAAGATGCACTCAAATGTGTTTATTGAGCATCTCCTATTGATGAGAAATTGTTCCTGTCATTGTGAAGATGAAAATGATTTTCTGCTGTTTTGGAGCTGAGATTCTAGTTTAGGTAGATAACAAAAAGACAAAAGACTAATTCAGTTTAATAGTCTGTATTTCAGAGGAGACAGAGTAAAAGATAAGGTTACTGAGTTCCTCAGCCTGGGAGGCTATTTACAGTTTCACAGAGGTAGCGTCATGGCAAATATGTGCTGTCCAATTGGGAAAATAATCATCAGTTTATAACACAGAAAGGTACTTCTATTGCTGAACAGAAGGGGAATTAATCCTTTCTGTTCATCACCACAGCATTGGCAGGGCACAGTAATTTAACCCAGGGCACAAAACTAAGTCAAAAGCTGCAAGCTCATAAAGATATAAAGGAAAACCACTCTAAAGCTAACTGGTAGTAAGTGGCCAGCTGTTTCGTGATCCCATTGGAGACAGCCAATCTGATCACACTTTCATCAAATGAAATTGTATTTGTAATTTTGAGGATGTTTATTAAAGACTAAAAATACAGTTGATATACAAGAGGATGCCCCAATCTATATTTGCAGGCTTCAAGGAAACATTAAGGAACAGAAGAAAGAGTAGGCCTAAGCTTAGAAAAGGTCTGAATGTAACTCAAATAGAAGAGATTTTTCTTTTGTAAAACTGAACTAAGAATTTTTGTAATCCCTAATTTAGAAGACAATTATAAAGTGTTTTAGAGCATGGAAGCTTTGGGTGGTATGCTTTAGTTAATATTTTTATTTTTATGTCTGCATTATAAATTGTGTTATAATTCATGATGCTATTGTATCTTTTATTCACTCTCAAATACTCTTTTTATTGGCTCTATAAGATCTCTATATATTTTTGCCATTGTTACTTAATAATATCTAAAAAGTGTCAACTGAGCTTGCTTTTAGTATCCACAATGGATATTTCCATAACTCTGACTATTCACAAATCATTACAAAACTTAGAAGGCTAAAGTGATCATTTCACATGCCTTCAAATTTTATGTCAGGAATTCAGACAGTCTAATGAGGTTTCCTGGTCTGTATCCCACAGTGTCCTGGAGCACAAATTGAAGCGCTGAAGCCTGAAAGCTGTGTTCTGCTGATGGCTTCTTTGCTTCCTTTCATGTCCAGTTGTTGATGCCTGCTCTTGGTTAGAGCATTTGTTCTTGTGTTCTTACTTAGTGCCAATTTGTATTTCCTTACAACATCGTGAGTAATTTTCAGTGGTGGGTGGTTTCCAAATGTCCTAGGAAAGAAAGAAGGTGAAAGAGGAAGAGATAGAGAAGCAGAGGAAGAGTGGAAAAGAGGTCATGTCACTTTTTATGACCCAGACTAGGAAGTAATACAACGTCATTTCTATATATGCCTTGAGGCATACTTTTGTCCAGGTTCAAAAGAAGGACATGGGACAGATTCTGACTCATTACTGGATAATCACAAACTAAAATATTTCTGTTGCCATTTATAAAAAAATGTTACCTTACATAATGTGTAATATTAAGTGGTACTTTTCAGAGGATCTTTTTTTTTAAAGTTTATTTCTTTTTAGATCTTGCCATTGGTTACTTGTGCTTTGTCTTGTGAGGTAACACTGTGAAAATATATTAATTTTGTCTAATAATACTGAGTAATGTTTTGTAAATCAGGTCTAGCTGAGTGAGATATTTAGAAGAAACTTGAAGTTTATCAGGTTAAAAAAAAAGAAAAGAAAACAAATTTACCACTATGCACAGGTGTAAGGAAGTATTTGGTCTATCAGGAGACAATGGTTGTTCATTGTGAAAACAGATGAGATTGGAAAGGTCACATACAGCTATATCCAACCACAACTCAAAATAACAATTTGTAACTTCTATTTTAGTACACATATGCTATAATTCACATGTCCATGCATTTCAGGTATTTCCACAGGATAATCTGAAATCAATGCTTATTAAACTTTGCAGAATACAAACACATCACAATCAGTATAAAGTAGATGCTTCCAAACTGTTTTTGAGTATACCTTTTTAATCACAGATATTTAAGTATTTATCAATATTCAGTTTTTCCTTTCAAATTATAAAATGTAGCTAAGAAGTATCTGTTCAGCTGTTGGCCACACATGAGCTCTGGTTTCTCTTCACTAGTATTTTCCTATGTAAGTGTTCTCATCAATGACAGATGAATTAAAACTGAGTGCTTTTTCAGACCAAGACTTTAAAGGGACAGGCTGTCTCTTCCTCACAATGCATGAAAATAATAACAAGAACATAATGTATAAGAGGCGACATGAAGAAAGGAATCTGGATCATTAAACCAACACACAGAAGAGATCCACCTACTGGTCAATACCACTTAAATTAAACAGATATGTAAAAAAATATATTTTTTTGTATTATGTAGAGGCAAATACATTTTTTTTAAACAGGATCTTACCATGTGTCCCAGTCTGATTTTGAATTCTTGGGCTTAAGTGATGCTTTCATCACAGCCTTTCAAGTGAGTACTATAGGCACTCATTACTGTGCTTGAGAATAAAGAACCAAAATATAGTGATAATTTCACTCTCTTGAATATTCCTCTGGAATTTTATGCAAAAATAGGAAAAAAAAGAAATATTGTGAATAAATTAAACAAAGTAAAAATAAATTAAATTTGAATCAAAGACATATGCATGTTCATAGTAAACCAATTGTTCTTAAATGGATCATTCATACTCAGTTTATTTTTCTTCTTGTGGGTTTCCTCACCTCTTATTTTTTACTTATCTTGCAGAAAAGGTATTTGTTTATAATTAAATAGAAAAAATAGTCTACCAACTTGCAAATTGCAATGATTTCTAATGCTTATGATAAATTTAATAGATATATTAATAAATTTAATGATTTATTTATATAAAATAAACCTTTTAGTGTGCTTTCAAATAAATATTCGGTACTCAGATATTTTGAAAATAATTTAATGATTTATTTATATAAAATAAACCTTTTAGTGTGCTTTCAAATAAATATTCGGTACTCAGATATTTTGAAAATAAAGTATTAAGCATTGAACTATATTGAAAGGCTGTGAACACTAGGTTAAAATCTTTGACCTAGTTCTTTTTTCAACCTTAAGCAGGTTGCAATCTCTGCCAAGTACTCATTCTTAGGTATAGGCTCTAAAATAGATAACTTTTAATAATATTACTAGTACTACATTGTGTGTTATAAAAATATAATAATGGGTGCTAACTGAAAATTGATTTGAAAAACAATTAATCCCCCAAAGCTAAAGATTTTTCTTTCTTAGAAGCTTTTAAAATTCTAATAAAATTTTGATTGTCCAAAGGCTAGAAATAGAAACTAGGAAACATTAAAGAGATCGGTTGCAAGTACTGCTGTGATGCGCTCACTAAATCAGTAGATTTTATTTATTTTATATTGTATCTCATATGGCATTTTATTTTAATGAAGTTTAATGAAACTCACAACTAAAAACTATTAATTATCTCCATATATTGTTTATAATAAAAATTCAGCATAGTTTTTCTATTTAATTTTCATTGATCAATCATATTTCTGATTTTATATGATAGAAATTCTTTAGTCATAACCACTTTTTTATATATCATTTAATAAACTTTTTGATCCATGTCAGCTGATTGAGTTTTTGTTATAGAATGACAAATATGTGATCTTTTATTTTAAAATAATGTTAAGAGGACTTTTAATTATAATACACGCTAAAACATTTAGTTAAAAATAATAAATGTGATTAAATAACCGGCAAAGGGATATATGAGATGGCCTTAATAAAGACAGAAATGTATTAAATTCAAATTCTTAGCAATAGGCTAAAAATGGAGGTATTTCATCAGAGGTAGCATGAATGGGTCAGTTCATTCACTATTGAGGACAAATTGTTGCTCTCACTCAGAGAGGCATTGGTTGGAGGAATAAAAAGTATCAACTCATCAAATGCTGCAAACAAGAAAGTGCATTTGCTCCTCTGTTTCCTCAGGTGAGCAAGACCTTTAGCCCTTTATTTCCTGGTTTGGGAGAAATTATTTCATACTGCCCTTCAGTATAGGGAGGAATTATATAATTAGAAAACTGTAGAAACTAAAAGCACTTGACAGTAAAACTGTTAATTAGATTGATGTCAATTAATAAATTTGCTTCTCACTGCAAAAACAATTTGACATAGTACAATTAATAGTGTTATTAAGGGAGAAAAACAGTCATACATCAAACAAATGACAGAACCAAACAGAAAATACTCTCCAGATTGTAGTCCAATGACTGAAACTCCTCTATCAATATCAATTTTGTTAAAAATTTTATTCATAACTTTTAATGGCCGCTGGAGTCAAATCCAATCCAAGGATTTAGACCCAGAAGTTCCAGATTATTCTGTTTCTATCTAGTTCTCCAATACACCTTGGGCTCCCATCCATCTTGCTCAATATTTTCCTTCTATATTTAAAAATTTTCTTTCCACAAATGTTTATTTTATGTTATATTTAAGAATTGTTTAAGTATAATAGCATAAGCAGCTTCAGTGTGCTCTTTCCCTTATTCTCACATTGTTTTCCTTTAGCTCCATTTAGGTTTTTTGTTTTGCTTTGTTTTTTGATACTGGGATTGACCACTGAGCCACATCTCAAGCCCTTTTTATGTATTTTATATAGAGACAGGGTCCCACTGGGTTGCTTAGTGCCTCAGTGTTGCTGAGGCTAGCTTTGAACTCATGATTCTCCTGCTTCAGTCTTCTAACCACTGGGATTACAAGTGTGTGCCACTGTGCCCGGCTTAGCTCCATTTAGTTTTTATTCTAAAATTTCTCTATTTTTCTCTCTCCTTCTAGAGATGCACATGGACATGTACATGGGTGTGTGTCCATATGCACACAACAATGAACAGAAGCACACTTAAATATTTTTTTTTCTGAATTCTTTATGTTACAGGTATTGGGCACAGCTGACAGCTCTCTACCCACAAGTCAGTCTAGTTTAAAGACCTCTAAAATAATCTATTTTCAAACAACCTACATAGAGGGAAAGTCAATTATCTTTAGTTTCCCCTTTCCATTCCCTCTGTCTTCTACACTACACAATACACGCTTCTCAATTCAGGTTAAGAACAATCTACAAAAACACAGGACTAGAGATAAGATTATTGTTTTAAACCACAAATGGTCCTACATTATGGCTCTGGTTTGCTTATTTATATTGATTATTAATTCAACTGAGGTAGAAATCAAAATTGTAAGAATTGGAACCCCTGTTCAGAGAAACTGAATGAAGGGAATCTCATCATGGTTTAGTGTGACTAAAGCTTTGGTTGGGTAATCTTGTTTGAGGAGCAATCTTAGAACTACAATTAATTAGATTATTTTGTGTGGTCTGTAAGTAGTCAAGAGAGGCCAGAGAGCCAGGGATCCATAGTTTTCTCAAGAAACACTCATCAACATCACTCCTGAGCCCAATTCCTTGAGTCAGTTGTCAGTAAAGCAACCTCCTTTTTATTGCTTCAAATCTTCAACACTCACATTCTTCAAGTGTTGGGAGTTTCTGAAAATCAGGAAGCATTTTATTAAAAACTGGCTGATACTTTTTTGATTGATTCAGGTTCATACAGAGCTCTGATGTAGACAGTGTGAACACAGCATTCCTATTAAGGTAGACCTTTGGTACCTACAATACCAAATTATTTTTTGAAAGTCCCTACTTACATTTCTTAAGTCATTTGATAGATAAGGTACTTCTATAGAACTTCAATTAAATTTTAGATTCTACAACCAAAATATATAATCATTATCCTATTTTTCCCAAACTACCAATCAAAAAATTCCAGAAATATCACCAGTCGCATATTGCTCATTTTTGGAATAGAAACGTAGGAAAATATGATAGACAAATATTGAAACTTGTGTGCTACTTATCCAAGAGATAGAGACAGGATGGGAGTTATCTGAAGTGGCGGACCATCCTCAGATAACTCAGTATTGTTGGAAGTGAGCTCAGGAGGATACCATGAAACCTTGAGTGAAATAGGAACACCTATTATGACTGTAGTAAAGAACTATAAAAATATAAGTGCCCAAAGCCAAAGGAATGGTAAGTTCTATGGTGGAGAAGGAGTGTGATGGATTGCCTAGACAAAATTGTAGGGAGACAAAGGAGAGAACTGGAAGAGAGAATTATGAATCATTTGAAATAAAGTGCTTTGTTTTCAAAAGTATTAGTGAGAAAATTTTAAAAAATCCAGACTCTAACTAGTATAGGCAATAGGATTAACTAGATTCCTTCCTTCTTCTGGTCTTTAAGTTCTTGAGCCTATTGAAGGCTAGTAGCTCAGTTGAAGGAGTGAGGTGCAACACAGATAAGGACTGAGCAGAACCCAGAAGCACTGAGAGGGACAGATATCATTTGTTGCCTTGAAGATAGCAAATTTCTGCTTTTAATTTTACTTGTATGAAAGAGATGGACCCGAGAAAAATCAACAGAGGTATCAAAGGAGCAATGTATTTTCCTCAAATGTAGATGATCTTTAAAAACTAATTTATGATTGTTGCAATATTTTAAAGAAAGATCAATAACATATAATTATAACCCATCCAAATTAAACAGTTTTAAATATGCATGACAACTGATTTTCTGTAGGAGCTTGTGAGAGTATGTGCTACCTTTTATAGAGCTTATACATTGATAAGGTCCCTACGAACAAATATTCCCAAATCAGCAAATTTAATTTTGGGAACATGCATCTTTTAGATTAATACAAATAATGCAGAAAGATAAGATTTAAATTAAAGATACAGAACAGAAGACTTTTATCAAGACATAAAAACACAAATTAATAAACATTATTTATTGTTGTAATATACACTTAAACATAACAAAGTTTCCCAATGAAATGTAAAGCACTTTGATTTTATTGTGTCTATAATGGAGTTAGAAAATAATACCTTTTATTCATTTTCTGCTCTGTATTTTAAGTTACATATTTCAGATACTATATACCATTTTCTTTGCCCATGGTTTGACTCTTTCATAACAGTGCCATAATAATGAAGCCCTGGATCCTCCAGCTGCTTCTGTTGGGAATGGATTATGCTCTTTCTCACACACATAAATGAATAAGTAAAATGGCTGAATGAATTCCAAGTTGGTTTTTCATTTAATCTTCTGTGTGCTTTAGCCATAAAATACAGTTCATTTAAAGGCCTCTTTGTTGTTTCACTTCATTTATTTGGCATAATAGCAGTAAATGTTCTATTCTGTGTGTTTTGCAATAGTAAAACAGCTCCTGGCTTTACAATAAAGCTAGAGGGGCAGTTTATATAAGAACAGTTTATTGTGCCAGCAAAACATGTACAAAAGGTGTCATTATTTAATATATTAATTTTTGATAATATCAGACTACAATTTCTTACCAGGTGGAAGTAGTTTATAAGTTCACAATAGAGGCCTCAAATAGTCTACTGTGTGTTTGTATGTTTCTGATTTGATTTCCTAACTCAACTCATTATAATTTTCCCAGGTGTGTTAGCACTTTATTAATTTATGGTTGTATATAGTTATAAGATATTATGGGATAATAGAAGTAAATAAGTTTTGAGATTATATGCCACATAATGAGTAAAGCACCCAGCTGGCCTGCCATAGACTTAGGCTGCAGATTTCTTAACCTTCTTTTTTGCTTCATAGTCTTTAAAGCTTCATGAATTTCTCTTTTATGCATAAATAATCAGGAAAACTCATGGATTAGTTGTTTAAGTTCTGATTTATAAGAATATTTGAAATATTTATTGTAGCAAAAATATCTTAAAATTGTATAAACTACAAATCAAATAATATTTCCTAGTGACTAACATGATACATTTGTATCATTATCTCTATATCTTACTATATTTTTTTCTTTTAGTTTGACTATTTAAAACCCAACTGAAGTTCTGATGAATCCTAGATATTGATGACAGTTTAGTAGATAATGAGAATTTTAAGATTTTTGTATCAATAGTTCAAATCTGAATTACTCTTAATATTGCTTCTTACATTGATTTAGTAACTGCTCTACACGTTTCTAAGAAGTATACTTAATGACAGTTCATTTCCATTAATTAGGGCCTGTTTACCTGATATAATTCCTATATACCTGACACTTTGACCTTATTCTCTGCCTAATATCATGCAGCTTTTTCTGCGAAACTTTTCCAAGGATGAAGCTTTCCTTCTGGGCTCAATTTTTGTAAGTGATTGCTAACTCTGCTGTGAAAAATACAAGTCCTTACTTTAACCTCCCCAACAGTGTGTCATGTACATAACTATAATGATTAAAATTAATCAGTGGATTTTACTCATTAGTCTTCCTTCAATCTGAGTAATATCTTTGAACATTTATCAGAATTTTCTTTAATAGTCTGTCTTAACTTCTAATGTGTGAATGAATAATCATACAGACTCTCTTAATTTATCCTAACATGAAAAATCAAGGTAAAAATACAGTATAGAAGTCATATGGCAAGGATCATTTTGTGTTACTAAAACGTAATAAATAATGGTCTGTGTTAAGTCACCAAATTTTAATATTGCATTTACTAATATTTTAACTGTGTACTATAGAATCTGTCTCCTTAAAAAGAAGAAATATGTTCATTTCTTATTAAAAAGAAAATGTGTCCATCTACAAATGAATGAATAAATAAAATGTGCTATATGTACATGTGTTCTATTAATGTATAAAGAAATATAAAATTATGTCATTTGCAGGAAAATGGGTGGAACTGCAGAGCATCATGTTAAGAGAAATAAGCCAGATCTAGAAAGATAAGTGTCACATGTTTCCTTTCATATGTGGATTATAATGGGAAAAAATGGGGGAAAAAGAGAATTCTTAAAGATAGAACAGACAACATTACAATACATGAAAGTGACCGGGGGAGGAGGAAGGAAGAGCAAGCAGAGGTATTGGGAAGTGGAATTGATCAAATTATGTTGAATGCTTATACAAATATGCCCAAAATACTGAAACTCACTATTCTGTGCCAACTAATATGTGCCAATAAAAGAGAAAAGGAAAATTCAGATTATTCAAATATCAACACTTCTTACAGAATTAAGATCATCATCCAAAATATTATGGTTTTATAAAAATAGGTGATGAGAATACATTTAGAAAACTGGAGAAATGGAAATCCAAATAACAAATTGGTCAAATGTTTTGCAATACTTGTTAGCTGAAAATATTTTGAAGTCAGACATTTTGCCTTCTGAAAAAGTAGATGTAGGAAAAGGTTCAGAAGATAGAATATAAGCAGTTTTCTTAGTATAGGCCATGCTTGCAATGGTATTAGAGAAATAAATATAAATTAATGAAAGAAATTGTAGAATTGAAAAAAAATTAAATAGAATTCCTGTACTGAAGAAACCAAAAACTTTTCAAAGTTCAAAAAGTCCACTGATTGGAGAATGCTAAGCAACTCTTTCAAAGGGGAAAAATGATGAATATTTGAGAGACAAAACTATGTATAGTAAAGTCATCACTAGATAAAGTTGACCCAAGGTTAACATTAGACTAAGCATGATATCTGTTAAGTCATTTTAATTGAATAAAATATCTTGGTGGAAAGACTTGGTTTAGGTTTGCCTGAGGATTTTCAACAGATTGCAAGTAGTCCTGTCACAACTGAATAAGAATAAAATTACATAAAAAAAGTATATTTAAGAACTAAGACTTGAAAGAATTTTGGATGTGATCTTTACAAGTGGAGATGTCAGTAATCAGATTCTATTTGTATTATGTTTTTTTGAGAGTTGTACTTCCAAGACAGTATAGGCAAGTTATGGTTATGGTTCTTGGAGACTGAACTTTGGGCCTCCCAGTTCTTTCCAACAGAAGAAGTCTTAAAAACATACAAGCTGCTCAAGGAACAAATATTCCTAATGTCTACTTAAGCTTGAGTTTGAGAAATTTAGTAGAAAAATTAATTCTCCCAGAGGAATCATGGGAAAATAATGTAAAGAGCAGAATTTGAGTGGAATCAGGACTATTCTTTCACGGTATTTTTCCAGCAGGAGAATTAAAGAAAAGTCCTATATCCTTCCAACATCAGAGGGAGTTTGTGATTATCACGTCCATGTCTGCTACTTTCATGTGGGCTTGTAGGCATATTGATTATAAATATATAAAACACTCACATTTGAGCCTGATATAGAAACTAATACGTATCTCCTAAGATGAAATTAACACACATCTCCTAGGACCAAAGTTGAAATTTTCATCACATGACAGCATAACAATGTTCTTTTTCCTGAAAACATAATGTATTTTTTGAGTCAATGAAGTTTTAGAAAAAAATTAAGAAAAAATTGAAATTGGCTCTCAAAAATAATTTTAATTTTTGGTGGTAAGTTTTTTGAGTTCTTTATTCTAGAAATTAATACTTTATTGGAGGTGCATGTGGTAAAGAGTTCCTTCATACACTGCTCGTGGGACTGCAAATTGGTGCAACCACTGTGCAAAGCAGTATGGAGATTCCTCAGAAAATTGGTAATGGAAACACCATTTGACCCAGCTATCCTACTCCTTGGTTTATACCCAAAGGACTTAAAATCAGCATACTATAGTGACACAACAACATCAATGTTTGTAGCAGCTCAATTCACAATAGCTAGACTATGGAACAAACCTATTTATCCCTCAATAGATGAATGGATAAATAAAATTACATATATATATATATATATATATATATATATATATTTCAATTGAATATTGCTCCACTTTAAAGAAGATTAAAATTATGGCATTTTCCACTAAATGGTAGGAGTTGGAGAATAACATGCTAAGCAAAATAAGCCAATACCACAAAACAAAGGCTGAATGTTTTCTCTAATATGCGGATGCTAATTCAAAATAAGGCGGAGGGCACTAGGAAAGAATAGTGTTACCTTAGATTTGGTAGAGGTAAGTGATGGGAGGGAAGAGGAGAGGATGTGGGAGTAGGGAACATAGTAGTATGAAACAGACATTATTACTGTGTGTATATATGTGACTACATGACTAATATGATTCTGCAACATGTACACTCAGAAAAATGAGAAATTATATACCATCTGTGTATGATATATCAAAGTGCATAAATGCATTCTACTTTCATGTATAACAAATAAAACAAATAACAAAATTAAAAATATTATTTTTTAGAATTGTTTTTTTCATAAGTAAAGGTGTTATTGGAATTATTATCTTAGGGTTTCATGATGGTATTTAGATTTTCTACATAGCAGGATATTTAGGTAGATTATGTAAAGCCAATAAGTGATGGTTAGAGAAAATACAAAACTGTTGAGAAGAATACTAGGAAAACATGCTGTTAAAAAGCATGCAAAAATAGCATTGTATGCCTAAAGAAGGTTTCAATATCCAAAATTATAAACACTTACTTGAACAAAGTGATAATTACCTGTGTATTGGCAAATATCAAACTTATCTGTAGTGATAAAATTATTCCTGAAAAGACAATGAAAGACATGTAACATAAGCATTAATTTCAGCAGTACTTCAGAATAAAAATTCAGAATTGTGATTAATATCTTCAAAAGAATATAGGAAGTGTAAATTTTGAAATAAAAAGTACAGGGAAATGAATGAAATAAAAATAGAAATAAGAACCTATAAATGAGATTGTGGAAGGAAATTTTGTATTCACTATCAGACTTTTAGGCTGTAGCCAATGTTATTGTTTTTATTGAGAGGAACATTATTTCATGTATTAAAGACAGAATTAATTAAATAGAAAAACAAAATGAGGCAGTATGCAAAAAATATTGAATACAAAGAGGAGGTCAAAGAAATAATAAGAGAGAATATAGTAAAGTAAAAAGAGAGGAGAATAAACTCTCATTCAAATTGTGAAACAACAACAGAAAAATATTAAATACAAAAAAGTGACAGAAAATAATTTGCTAATCTTGTGATGTGTATTAAAATGTAAATAATATTCTGTGTTCCAGAACTTTTTAACATAATAGAGTAGCACATCTGATCAAAACTTAAAGTAAAAATCTTAAAGTCAAAGAAAATATTTGCAGCCAATAATAATCTGAATTTATTGATGAGTTTGTTCACTGTAAATTAAAATTATCTAAGTGTCTTTTGTGGTCACAGCAAGGTTTGAATATTTGAATAATTAGAGTCTAAAGAAAATTCATAAAGGCAAATATTAAATTTTGTTCATAGCCTTCATAAAACAAAATCATTGGATTTCAATTGAGATTTGAATTAAAAGAAATTTATTGAAATCACCAACAACATAAATATTTGTTGGGAGGGCATTTTTAAAAGAAAAAAGACTTATAAATAAAAAAGTACACATTGAAATGTTAGAAATATGTCAAAATTCAATCACAATTATAATAAATGTAAGCTCATTAGTATCCCAGAGAAAATTAGACAATTTATTTTAAAATTTATTTATTTTGGAAACCTCCACTACAATAAAATCACATTAAACTACTGATTTGAAAATACATGAGCCAGGTGTAAACCTGTAATCCCAGTGGCTCAGGCGGCTGTGGCTGGAGGATTGATAGTTCAAAGCCAGCTTCAGCAATTTAGTAAAATCCAAAGAAAGAGAGATCTTGTATCAAAATTAAAAAAAAAATTAAAAAGGCTGAGTGTGTGGCTCAGTGGTCAAGTGCCCCTGTGTCCAATCACAGGTAATAAATAAATAAATAAATAAATGTGTAGGTGAGGGGCAGGAAAAGAATCACAATTACTGTACATACTGTCCAATGAAGCTGAATAGATCACAGTTAATATATAGAATAAGACAAAATGTGACAAAAACAGAACAAAATATTATCAATCTGATATCTTCTTTGAATCCAGTCTGACAATGTAATCTTTTACATGCAAATGAAATAATTGATTGGTAAATACACAGTTGTAATTAAAAATTATATATGCCACCAACAAAGAAATAAAGGTATAGGTAATTTTGATAAATTATCAGGTTAGTTTGTATATATGAATTTAACAAGTTGATTTTATATTCATGATCATTTTTATATTGATGAATTTCAAATGTTCCAGATAAAGTACTTTTTGTTTCAAATATAGGAACAATAATTATTATAAGTAATATGGACTTGTATGAAACAATTTGAATAAACAAAATATTTCAATTAATTTGAAGATGTTGTAAAAAGAGTGGAAGAAAATATTTTGTGATCACAAGATTGGTGATAGATAAATAATACCATTATGAATATTAAAGAACAATAAAACTAAATGACAGAAAATGGCTAATAACAAAACTCAAGGAGTATCAGAAAAGAGATTAGAGACAAAAGTATAAAAATTATTTGATATTTTTTAAATTTATGCTTTATGTTATTTATGTTACATATTAAATGTTATGTTATTTGTTTTTATATTATTTATATATTTTATTTGATATATATTAAATATATGTTATTCGATATATGTTCAATATATTAAAAGAAAAATGTTGAATAAAATCATTTTTTTGGTTAACTCATAGGCCAACTTTGAGATTTATGTTTATAAAAAAATTGAATGTCCTTATAATTAATAATATATGCTTCATAAGTAACTTACTGTATAATTTCCATCAGCTATATCATACTACAGGTATTTCTCACTTGAATCATTTTTTTTGGTACATTTTGTAGGCAAATATAAATTGGCTTTAATTGTATAAATAATCATCAATCAATTTAAAACTCCTGGGTGTCTTTCTATTTTGAATTGAATTTATCAACTCCTGAATTCTGTACTCAGTGATATTATCTTCTAAACAAAGTTAATGTCAAGATATCAAGTAGAAAAATTGGTTAAATTTATGTACTAATTCTTTATATTTATCCAAGGGCAATTTTATAACCCCCTAACACCCACAGAGCATGCTTTTGATGAGTTGGTCCTCAAATCCTCAGGAAATATACTCATTGGGTTTCTTGTGTCCATCTTGCAAGTACACTGACCACAGGAAACAAAAGAAAAAGGAAAATTAAGCGGTATCAAGAAATGTTTAAGTAAACATATTATGAAGCATTAAGACTTCTAAAGTCACTAATTTCTTAGAGAAATTATTGCCTTTTGTGAGTGGACCATTATTTTCCAATTCAGATGCAATTGATGGCATGCTGCTGCTTTTGAGTAGTGATTGTCATAGGGCTATAGCTGTGTGTTGCTGGTTTAAATGAATCTGCGTCATCTTGTGGTTTGCTCATCCATCACTCCCTGAGCATGCTGACTTCTGCTGAAGGATAATGTATGATGTTTTATCTTTCTGTGTTCTCATAGACTCACAGAATATCTGTGGAGCTTTTATTGGTTTTCAATTTTAGAATGATAGATTTGTGGTATTCAATCTAATATGAAAAATTATAGAGTATAGCAGATGCTACATTAAATTTTATATCTTTATGTTAGATCAGTTATAATTCCCTGCTTTTAAATTTTATGCATTTCTTACATTAGTTTTTAATAAATTGATTTTAGAATATTTATTACTATAGTATTTATATATTTAAAATTATTACATATTTTAGAATAGTTTTAGATTTTCAGGAAAATTATAAAGATTATCCAGAATTACCATATATCTCACATCCCAACTTTCCCTATTGTAAGCCTTTTTTACAACTAATGAGGCAATGCCATATTATTTTTCACTACAGTCTACACATTTTCTGATTTCCTCAGTTTTTATAGAGTAGCTTTTACCTACCGATGTCCCATTTAATATATTCCATTACAATGAATAATCATGTATCAGAATTATATTAAATGTGACATTTTTCTGTCTTACTTATTTTCGATAACCTTAACAGTTTTGGGGAATTGGAGCAGAGTATTCTGTAGAACATTGCTCATTTGAAATTTGTATGATTTTTTTTATGATTAGTATTACGAGAACAGTTTTAAGATAAAGTTTAATACATATTGCAGATAAAGTTTAGTACATTGTCGATATGACATACACACATACCCTTTTCCTACATTTTCTTTGGAAGGAAGTTATTATATACATTCCACAGTTAACAAATAATTAAATTTCTTTCCATAGAATCTACATCAATTATTTGGAATTGTTTTAAATGGGAGATATTGAAACCAGATTTTTAGCCTCTGCAGCTGCTGAAATGTTTTAGCAGACCCCAATGGCTTGCAGCGCCTTCTTTTCAGGTTCTTTTCTCTTGAATTCAAAGACTAAAATTCATGGATAAGGAAGAGTGAGCATAAAAGAGTAGCATTTATTCAAGTGAGCAGAAAAGAGACAGGTCTCCTGTAGGGTGAGAGGGGTCCTGATAGTGGTTGCTACTTAAGTGTAGAGGCCTAGAAGCTTATATAGCTACTGGGTAGGGGCATTGACTATATCTATGCTAATCAGGCCTTGGAAAAATTCCAAGCTATTGGCCAAAATCTATGCTAAAAAATATTGGAAAAGTTTTAAGGCTATTGGATAGTCTTTGAATTTGTAGTCTTCACTCAGGTATGTCTTTCCTCCATTTTTCCTCCTTACCAGGAGTTGGAAGGAATGTTTAGAATATTTCTGATTATTTTTTTATGGAGTGGCCCTTACATTTGGAAAGAACCTTAATTTATGCCCATTACCCTGACTGGCTGACCATTTCATTATCTATCTTATCTTATTCAATAATCCTATTCACTTCCATTAATTAATTTATTTGATCATACACTTATGGACTTATGCTTATTCTTGGACACATTGCATTATGTCACAATTTTACTTATTTTGTGTTAGTTTTTTTTTTCCATTTTGGCTATTGTGAATAACAGCAATAAATATAGGAGTGTAGGTTTTTTTTTTTCAGTATTCTAATTCTATTTCAATTAGGTACCCAGGAAGTCTGGAGGACCACAAGGTAGTTCTTTTTTTTACTCTACATTTTTCACTCTGCATTTCACAGTAATATCTATTATGTATTTTATCTGTGTGAAGTGTTAAGTTTTGGTCTATTTTCAAGGTCATTTTAATTTTTGAATATGAATTTTGAATTGTTTCAACACCACTTATTGAACAATTATTCTTTCTCCATTGAAGAGGCTTGTACCTCTGAAAAATCAAGTAACCACAATTATCCCCTTTTTCTTTAATTGATTCTATTGTAAGCACCAAATGTTACACCACTCAAGCTTTGTCAATATAGGATGACTTTTTTAGATATTTAATATGAGACAGTGTCAGTCCTCTTTCTTTTTCTTCATTATTGTATTTTCCAATCTAGGTCTTTTACCTTTTCATATAAACTTTGAATTTATATGTTGATATTCACAAAATAGCTAGCTGGAATTTTTAAATTTTGAATAATTATCTATTTTAAAATTCTGTTCCTTTCATTGAAAGATTTTTGGCTCCTTCCTCTATGGAGAGTTATGAAAATTAACCCTTTAAAAACTTTTCTCCTTGTGATACAAGTTTGCTCCTTATATTTTGTTCTTATTATGGGATTACTGACAGCAATTTATATAAAGATCCAGTGATAAGAATGCAGGTTCAATCTAAACTTTATGGTTTTTCCTATAATTACACAGGAAGTACAACATAAGAGTAAGAAGTAAGTTGTTCTGATTTTATCCCTTACCCCTCAAGGTCAGAATAGAGAAATGATGCCCTTTGAAAAGGGAAGGAATATTGGTAGATGCATGATTTAGAATAAATGAACTCCCCCGCTTAATTCAGTTAAAGAAAACAAGATATTTTTTGAATATTCTGATGCAAAACAGATCATCTTATTTTTCCTTGGAGTATTCATGAACCAAATTAGGAAAACAATACAATAATAAAAACAAGTCAAGAACATTACAGATAAAAATGTGTGAAAAATGTTTTCAAACATCAATTCACATGAAAAGTATGTTGCTTTTAACTTCAAGTATTTATTTTGATATGTTTCCATAAAGGGCATAGTTGTGCCTTCAACAGCAAAGGAAAATTAAAAGAATAAATTGTATTATTCTAAGTTACTTCGATACAATTAAAGAAAAAAAAAACACTAAATGGCTGTTATTATCTTGGATAGGTAAAATTAATTAACTCCTTCAAAATATTTGACCTCAAGATTTACCACACTTAAAAATGATAATTTTCTAATTAATGTTACAAATTTAGTTAAGAAATGCAATCTCAATAATGACAATCTCAAATATAGATTGTAAATATTTCAGTTACAACTATTTAATATCTAAACAATGTAGTTACTCTTCAATGAAAATAGTGCTTGCTTATTATAATTGTTAAAAGTCAGAGTTATTATCTTAGGATTATTTGAGATTTATTTATCCCCAATTTCTTTATTTGTTCTAATTAGTTATACATGACCATAGAATGCATTTTGTGTTTGAGATTTATTTATTTCCAATTTTTTGATACCCTTTGCTTTTCACTACATCTTTACTATGTTCTCTTGTTATTGCTTGCTTTTATTTGTTTTATTTTCATTTCCATATAGTAGCAATTAATCTTCTTTTAAAAGACCATGTGTGAAAATGTCAGATTATATCTAGAGTTATAAAAATTTAGAGAAAAATAATGAGTATTCAAAATCACATTTATTACTATCATTATAACATTTGAAATTTTGCATATATAAACTGTTGGCATCATGGTATAGTAATACAGTTCATTTCAAAATCCAATATTTAACTGTTTTAGTTCTTTGATGTTTTCTAATTATATTGTTGACCCAAGCAAAACTTAAAGATGCAGAGGCGTATTTGAAAATTCTATAATGAAAGTGAAAATGAATCACACTTTGTAATGTTCTCAGGCAGAAAACATGAAATACTCTTAGAAAAATTACTCAGAAACTACTGAGACAACAATTTTATACTGAAAATGACAGTACAAAATGAGAGACAGCCTTTCAGCTCCACAGAATAAAGAGATCCCCTGAATACACTGAGAAAGGAGTCTCCTAAAACAGGCAAGAGAAGATGTCTTGAAATGTAAAATACCTTGCTAGCATCCTGAGATTGAACATCCTAGACTTTCAATCTGTAACACATTTCTGCTTTTTAAGCTACCCATTATATAGAATTTTTTTGTAAAGATGAACCAACCAGACTAATACAATAAATTCTAGTAAAGGTGTTCTATTATACAATTAAATATATTAATATGTGATTTATAAAACAGAAATTTAACTAGTTTAAATATCCTTAGAATTTTTATGCTAAGCACTCTAAAAAAAGTTAAAAACAAATGCTGCTTAATGAACTTTGAAAAGTATGTAAAATAATTTCTTGCTCTTTTTATTGAAAATGCTTTTTCTTTAAATAATTTATCATTAATGGATATTATGGACTGATGGATCTCAAGAGAAAATAAGAATTTTTTTTAAAATAGTGAAGAAATAGAAATGGGTTGAAGAAACAAATAAAAAAATTAATCAGAATTCTAGGATGAAACTGAGAGGCATTCATTATGGGAATTCAGGTGTGGTTCTGAACTAAATGGCACTATGAAGCAATAAATGGGAAGAAATAAAAATAAATCGTAAAAGAGTAATTGACCATAGGATTAAGGATTCTTTTCTTTGGGCCACTTATCAATTAACTCTGAATAGTATCAAATGTTTTGCCAATGATATATTTATGTTTTTAGTTTCAGTGAGTACTCTACAGATTATGTTCTTATTATCATTTTTCTATAACTTACAATAAGAGTGTTTATAATACTCTAAAAACTTCGATATTGTTTCTTTATACTTCCTGCTTAAGAACTAAAGTTAAGTAAAAGATAACTTCAAACAGTGAAAAAAATCTAGAAAATGTTATATTTAAAAAAAATTTAAATATATTTTCCTCCCAAATGAATATATAGTAGCTTCAAATTAGATGTTAAATAAAAATTGTAGTGCATCTCTAAAATTTGAAAATATAATGTTAAATATATTATATAAATATAAAATATATAAATATAAAATATATAAACATAATATAAATCTCATGCTACATATAATAATAAAAATAATACCTAATGAATAGGAGACATATACAAAATGATTTCAAAGTGAACAAATCTAAAATATTCATTCTAGAAAAGTTAATTTTCCTAAGCCAAGTTTGATAAACAGTAGACACAATTTGATTCATTACTCTTTGGCTTGGTTTCAGAACCATTAATGTAATAAGATGCAATTGGTTATATCATGGACATGTTCTGAATAGACATATTTTAAAAATTCATTTAATAAGATATAATTTACATGACATACATTCACCCATTTAAAGTCAACAATTAATTGTTCAGTCAAAACTATAACATAATCTATTTTGGGGTATTTTGTATATTTTATAAAAGAAAAAAACTAACGAGAGTCATTTCTGATTGCAGATATGTTTGGAAGTTGTTAATCACATCTTTATCAAAAGCAAAATAGAAGAAAGTAAAATATATGACTTTCTTGAACCCCACAGATAAGGGCAAACCACCACTTAGAAATCTAGAGACACAATAAAATCTGGATGGTCATAGCTCTGAGCTACAAAAATGGATAAGAAACAGCTGAGTACATACATTGCTAAGAATATCTCAATGCTGTTATGACTTGCTATAGGAAGGGTAAGAGTGAGAAAGCCCTGGGAGTCGCAATCTTTGAGTGTTCTCCTAGTTATATGGGTTATAAGAACACCAGCAGGTTTAATTCTGATGATCGCAGAAAGGTACTTTTGCAGCTCTTACAAGGGAATAATTTCTGTGAAATAAAAACATTAAATCTCTAAGAAAAACTTGCTGGTGTTTTTCTTCCTAGACAAAGGGACTTTCTTACAGAACACCCCGCTACAGACTTCTTATCTTATTTAAGGGGGACTCGGGAAACTACAGCACTTGAGAGACATTTGTGAAGAAAACAGTTTAGAGACAGAGGCTCATCAAAAGATGGAGATTTGATCCTAAGATTATGGATTGATTCTCCTTACCTCCACCTTATCAACACAGTAAAAGAGTATCAGAATAATATTATTGGGCTGCAGCTGTCAGGCGTGTAGAATGCAAATGCTCTTTGAGAAGGAATATTTAAGGAAATGTAAAGTCTGTAGGTGAGACAAAACAAGGATACCAGGAGACAGTGATGTTTCTGAGACCTAGTCCTAGGGAAAATACTACACTCAACACTACTACAAGGCAGAATAACACACATTGCATTTATAAATGTTATCGGCCACAATATAGCCATTGACCACATTTATAAGGCAATAGAAAAGACAGTCTGAAGAGATAAATAACCAAATTCAGATATGATACAAATGTTAGAGGTAATAGGAAATTTTAAATATCTTTGGTTAAAGGCTAAGGTCTATGCGATGGTTTCTTTTAAGTGTCAGCTTGATGGGATAAGGGATACCCTGGTAGCTAGTCAAACATTTCTGGCTGTAGTTGTAGGATGTTTAGGAAGAGACTAGCATTTGGATTAGTAGTAGCAAAGAAAATCCACCCTACCCTATATAAATGGGCTTTGTTCAATCCATTCAGATTGAAGATGTAAAAAAATAGCAGAGGAAAGTTGAATTCACTTTTTACCCTGGAGCTAGAATATCCATATTCTCCTGACTCAGTCACTGGAGCAATTCTGTTGTTGGGCCTTATACTCTAGGACTTCTATTGTAGGACAACTTTACCCTTTGCTGGTTCTCAGGCTTGTGGCTTAAGACTGAGAGTTACACCATTGGTTTTCTTACTTTTCAACTATCAGAAGCATACTAAAATACACCACTGAGTTTTCCAGCTTTCATAGGACTTGTTAGTCTCTACAATAATATAAGACAATTCATATAATAAATTACCTCTTATGTATGTATGTATGTATGTATGTATGTTTATGTATATTTGTATCTGTATCTACCTACCTCTATGTCTCTGTTTCTCTCTCTCTCTCTCTCTCTCTCTCTCTCTCTCTATATATATATATATATATATATATATATATATATATATATATATTCCTCCTGTTGATTCTGTTTCTCTGGAGAAACTTTCCATTCTGGAATGGAGAAAAAAAGACAATAGGTACGAGTAGATGAGAATGTAAACAGATAAATGGAAACACTAAGAAGAGAAAAATGCTATAAATTAAAACACAAAATTTATTATTCATAGGTAAGGGAAGTGATGTAGGTCACAACATTGGAAATGCATAGAGAAAGAAAAAGCATGAGGGAAGGAACAAAGATGTCAAATTAAGTACTATTTTAAAAACTATCAACATATCTAAAAGATAACAGTTTTAGGAAGCAATGGTGTAATAATTCATTGGGAATAATGAAGTATGGAAAGTTAAATAAATCACAGTGAAGAAATTAAGGAGTCCTCAAAATATGCCAAGTTTGTATATTGACTATTTCAAGCTAAAACCTCTTGAGTAGCTATAACTTCAGAAAGGGCCAATTTTTCCATAAGGAGCAAGCCAAGAAGCAAGTCCTAAACATTTTCTTCAGGGAAATCCTTCTTGTACTTAAGGCTCCAGAAGAGCCATGATCACCAGAGACTGGTAATTGGGTCTGAAATGAACCTGAATAAATAAAATGTGTAAAGTAACATGCCTTCCACTGGCTCCTGTATCTCTTAATAACATCCATAGAATCTACCACTTTGTCACATATATCCATTTGTTGTCACATTCCTTCACAAATTTATTAATAATTGTCTAAAAATTATAAAAGCATCATTCTCTTATGTTTTCAGGTTTTATTCTCTTGTGAAGATCTCAAGGTACATACAAATTTAGTAAAACTCATTTTTTTTCTAATTACTCAGCTCTTGCATTCATTAATTTTCTAAATCCAGCCAAAGAGCCCACATAAGAACTAAATGGGGGTGTGTGGAGAAGCAATGTCTCTCTCTTCCTCAACAGTTGTGACATAAAGAAGACAGGGAGGAATTTAAAAGTGTCTTTCAATTGTTGCCTGCCTATACATGAAGTACTTTACTCTAATTTAAAATGCATTTAAGTTAGTTTAAAGGACATATTGCAAACTTTATGGAAACCAATTAAATATTTTAAAAAGCAGTACTACTGATATACTAAATGGAAAGACATGATGAAATCCTATCAAAAGTTCAGTTGAAACAATATAAGGTAGAAAGAGAAGGAAAGAACTAAAGAAAAAGAGTGAATAGAAAACAGTTTAAACCATGGTACATGTTAAACCAAATATATACATAATCATCTTAAATACTACAAAATTTTTGTTGCAAACGGGATATTTTAAATTTTGTACTGTGGTAATTTTGTACACTGACTTTCCTGGCTTTGTGTTATTTGCTCATTTACTGTTTTAATGACTTGGCTGGAATCTTTCACCAAAGTCCTTTACTATGCCATTAGAAAGCTGGCATAGTTGTGGCCATTTGTACAGCTTTCCTGACTCTGATTTCCACTTTCATGGATGACTGTGATTTTATCTGAACTCTCTTTGAGTGCTTCTTTCCCAGATCCTTCTAAGTGTTCTGGATGGCCTGATTGGTCTCATACTCAGATATTAGCCTGCCCTAATTGGTAGCTGTTAGTTGACTGCTACATCTTGGGCTTAACTGCTGCACAATTTGATACAATTTAAAAAGAAACTCTTTATGTAAGTAGTTTTGATGTCAATCTTTGTAACACATTCCAATGCTAGAAGGGTCCTTGTTAGATGTCTCACACTTTTGTTTTCTCCGTAAAACTTTTTAGACAGTTTACCGATTCACTTATTGCTGTCACTGAGTGAGCAGCTTCCTTTTCATCCTCACTAACAAGATCTTGGTGGTTTTGAGTTGAATTTACTAAAACTTTGCTCCAAACAAATTCATATCTATTATAGCACACTCTGTTCAAATATCCTGTCTTTCTTCCTGGGCCAAATTGTGTACTACTGCTTACTAGAGCTGGGGTGGGGACAGTGACCTGCTTCTCTTCAAGTGACTCCTCTGCTATACTCATTAGTCATGGGGTCATGCTGGCTGCCTTTGTCTTCTGTTTGACTCTCCTGACAGAGCTACAACCCCAAAGCCAGATGGGATGAGAGCTGTCAAATTCCAGAATCCTTGGCCTGCCATGCCTAAGGTAGAGCTTATACACTACAAGTGGACCCCCATACATCTCAGCTGTATATTCCTAAAATAAAATCCCTATCACATGGGAGTGGGAGAGATAAGAAATGCTGGTTACTGGCCCCTCTCATTAGAATCATCCTGAGGGTGTGGGAAACCATAAGTAGTGGGGGCTTCATCTTGGTCATGTCTACCTAGATAACACACACTGAGGTAAGAAATATAAATCAAGTAAGAGGCTCATTAAATGGAATGAACACAGGAAAAACAGAAAATATTTTTACACATGAAAAAATACCAGTAGAGTATGTCTGAAACTAGGGTAATAGAAGAAAATGAGCTCAAACAAATTCAGGTATGGTAGGTAGGCCTGGTGGTTGAGAGGAGCTTGGTTGAACAAGATGTTTATAACTAATAAAACTTTTCTTTCCTACCCAGGAATTTCTCAGTAATGGACAAACGAAATGACTATTAGAGTAATAAGAAAACTGTGGTTTGCTAAAAGCAGGTAGTAAATGGTTTGAGTGAGAGAGAGACTTTGAGCCTTACTAAAATAGAAGTACTGAAAAAAAAAATCTCACTTCACAATTTTTTTCTGTTTTTTTTCCCACCATATATATGTGCTGGGTGGGGTAAGCAACAAATATATTACCAGCCCTGTATTAAGGAAAGAAAACCCCAGAAAGGGCTAAAGTTAATTTTTGAATCAACTGATCCAAATGGGAATTTATATTCATAATTAATTGTGTCAAATGGACACTATGTAGGTTTATATACTTTGTCACATCTTGCCTCAGCTTTTAGTTACTGAGATCCATGGTTACTGTTACTGTCATTACCTGTCAGTCCTACGTTATTTCCCTCTTCAGAAAGAATTAATTCTCTATACTTGTTTGATAGTTGATAGTTAATTCCCCTATTTGTTTTCTAATATGATAATCATTTAACAACTATGAAAATATTGAATAAGGTAAAAATAGATTATATTTAGAAGTTAGCTTATATTTAAAAATATATAAAAATATATTCATAAATATTTAATAAGTATCAAATTTTGAGAGCATTTCTTGGGTAAAATTATATACCTAGAAATGGTAAATACTTTCTGTGACATTCAGGCACAGAAAAAAGGTGAGTTAACTTGTGGTACTTTGTGGTAACAAAAATGGACATAATTACGTACTTTATATTTGCATTTTTATCATGTCCTTTTCACCTCAATATCATCTTGAAATAAATTAGGTATGCCACACATGTGCAAGTGTTAAAAATTATAATAAAGGTGATACAGGACATCTAGTTCTCTTTGTAAGTAGGAGTTGGTAAATGTAGACCTTCAGTTGTTATGGCAACCTTCAATTAATGAAAGTATCATCAAAGTCATCTCTCTACAATATTTAATAAGTTATTTCCATTAAATATGATGGAATGCTCATTCTGAATTCAATGACATAGCTGAAGTTTAAAGACATATTAGATAAAATGAAAATAGATATATCCTCTATTGTTTAATGGAGAAAATCTATCAAAAATTTCTCTTATGATTAAATTTTTTGTAAAGACAGCTGCAGCTGTGTTGCTAATAAAATATTAATAGCTTCTATATAGTTCCCCTTTCAAGTAGATTTATGGATCCTTATGGATTTTCCATTAGGATAGGAGGAACAGAGATGATGATGGTGATGGCGATGGTGATGACTGCTGAAAATTCAAACTAACTTTACAAGTATTATTTGACAAATAAATAGTAACATAAGTTGATTTTTATCAATATAATGATTTCCACACTTTCTCACCAATTTATTGGCACAAAAATTGAAAAGCCAAAGATTATATCACTGAAGCACTTTGAGAAACAAAAGGTGAATTTATAATAGCTATTATATATAGGACAACTATTCATTTATATTATTTCTAATCCTTACCACATGTGATGTAGGTTTTTATTAGTCCATTTTATAGACTGGAAAAATTAGATGTTAAGAGCTAAAATTCAAGTAAATTTTAAGAATAACAGAATGAGGTAGGTATGGTGGCACGTGTCTGTCATCCCAGCTACTCAAGAGATGGAGGCAATATTGCAAGTTTGAAGCCAACCTGGGCAACTTAGTGAGACCCTCTCTCAAAATAAAATAAAATAAAAAGTTGGAGATGTAGCTCCGTGTTAGAGTGCTTGCTTAGCATACATGTGCAAGGCACTGACATTAATCCCCAGTGTTTCAAGAAGGAAAAAATAATAACCATCAGATAATGAGCATGCAGAAGAGCAAGGACTTGTGTCAAGTCTGCTATTCCAACACTGTTCTCTTTCCATCAGGCCATGCTCTCCCCTTAGATTTGTTTTGCGTCTACAACCTAAAAATAATATTATAACATTTATAAGTCCACAAACCATTTTCATAAAATTCAGGTGTCCTTATTTTAATGAGTTACTTTGATAAAATGAATATCTGAGTTTATTAGCTGAAAGTTGATGGTGCTCAATTTAATGCTCAATTCCTAAAAATCTCCTCAGAGCACAACCCTGGATATATAAAAAGTAACTAGAGCATGATTAGTAAAGAAAACATTCTGTGATTCAGTGATCTGCAATGTGAACCTTGGGAAGGAAGCTAAAAGCTACAACTTGGAATAATAAGATTGTTTAGTGACACAGATGTTAATAGAGTTTAAGAACAAAGTGTCTTAGATAAGCAAGCCCTTTTTATTTTCATTTTATATCCCTGAGGAAACTAACCTAAAATAAAAGTGAGACAATCTGTTCTTGTGGCTATAGCCAGGAAAGCTGAATCTGTTTTAATGTATATGTATACTGTGAAGGAATTGAACATTCAATAAAAATGTTCCTCATTTTTGCAACAAGAGTGAATGCATTTGAAACAGAGACCTGAGTTGAAACTGTAGTTTGTCCAAATACAGTACCAGTTAAATTCCTTAAATCATAATAATATTAAAAATAATGTTAGTATTTCAAAACCATTCACCACATTCCCGACACACTGGCTATGTATGCTTCACATGTGTTTTCAGGAGGAAAAAAAAAAAGAACCTCATAGAGAATTAATCTCCTCCGCTGTTTCCCTACTGAAATGGAAGCATTGTACCTATCATAGTTTTATAGTGAGTACTTGATAGAGGCTGTGTAATAATTAAGAGCATAGAAACATAATCAGATAATCCTGGATTTGAATTCCAATTTTTCAACTCTATATTACTGTGAAGTTGAACAGAGTAGTCCAAGCCTTGTTTATTGCACTTGTATATTGGGGAAAAAATGAAGTATTGCTTCATAGGATTCTTTAGAGGTTTAAATGCATGCAATCATCTTAAAACATGCTCAGTAAGTGCTCAGTAAGTGCTCAGTAAGTCTTAGATGTTATCTTTAACAATTGTGTTAAAAATGTGTAGTTCATCTGGCACATAGAAGTTGCTCACTAGGCAGTAAATACCTTCATTCTGTGCCACTGTCTGGCTGCAGCAAAATAACCGGGGGGTGACGAACAACTTGTGTAGATTGATTCAGCAGGAGTAGAAGCTGTTTATTGTAGGACAACAGAGGTATTTATACATTCCACACAGCTTATCTTAATTAACATAAAATAGATACAGCAGTCAACCAATAAGAAATCTCCACACTTAATGGCTCGCTGGCCTTACTTCACAAACCACTCCCTCTGGCATTTTGCCAGGCGCCATCCAGACTTGTTTACAGACTAACAATTCTGCATGCATGTTTTAGATTATATGCCAACCAATTAACATGAATTAATGATTGGCATTATGATCACCATATAGGAACCTAAAATTATATTTAATTTTACAATAATTTATTTTATACATGTATTAAATTTTCTACATATAGTAATATTGAGAGCCACAGCCAAGTCAAGATGGTGCCTGGCATTTTGCCAGAAGGAGTGGTTGAGGCGTGGCACCAGTGAGCCATTAAGATGATGATAATTAAGTAAAGCCGTGTATAATTATTAAGATAATGACTGATTGCTGTAACTGGATAATGCTAAATTGAAACAAGCTGTGTATTCAGTTGTGTATATAAATTTCTGCTGTCCGGCAATGAGGCAGCTCCTGCTACCTTGGGTGCCTGCTACTTTTGAGTTCTCGCAGAGTACCCGTTGAGTTCCTGTTGAGTTCCCCTGGGTTCTTGAATAAAGTTCTTTCCTGCTTGAATCTACAAGTGGCTCGTGACCTCCTGGTTATTTGTGCCCAGCCAGACTGTGGCATAGTAAATCAGAGATTACTTGATGTAGAAACTACTATTATCCTCATTGTTATATAGATGAATAAATCAAGGCAAAATATGTTGAAAAAAAATAACACAAATCAAACCAAATACCTTGTTCTAATATACTGGAGTAAACTATATAAGTAAGTAAAAGTAATAACCAAGCAGTTATTTGTAAGAAAAGCATTAGATGACCTTTAGAAATTTACATTCTAATGATAAAAAAATGCATATACGTAAGTAATGATCATACAATGCAATAATAAATGCTATATAAAGGTCATATGAGGAACAGATTAGTTGAATCTTGATTTTTATTCAAATAACCTCATTTAAGGAAGAAAGTTTAAAATTAAATGAAATGACTAAAAGTTTGCTTTAGATTAAAATATATAAAATTTATTTTGAATTTTCATATATTTTAAGGTTGTTTTAAAATTTTTACTCTGCAGAAGTAAACATAATTTACTTAAAACACAATGTTGTCCTGAAACAATTTTTTTAAATTGATAATAGTATCTAGTTTTGCATGGTAATTAAATGCAAGGATTATTTCAAGTGCTTCTCATTGATGAAAAGTTTTTATTTTCACAACAATCCTATGGATCAATTACTTTTGCTTCCATTCTATAGGTCAAATTTTGAGGCCAAAAAAAGAGGTTAAATGACCTATTTAGGAACTGTTAGTGAAATGTGACAGATTCTAGAGTTGATCCTCAGTCTGATTCAAGAGAAGGATCCCTTAATCATAGTGCTGAACAATTGAGACTAATGTCCATAGACAAGTGGAGAATAGTAGGACACTAAGGGAACTCTATTATTCTGGGAAAAGACAAAATATCTCAAATTAACTTAATAAAAATGGAATTTATCACATGAATGAATTCAATGAAATTGTTTAAAAGGAACTGGAAAATAAAGAAAAGAATATACAACTCAAAATCATGTTCCTATGGTAATAATTTAAAACAACAAGTAATGTGGGATCAACTACATGATAAAGAAAGTACATTATATACAGTTTCCCTTTGAATGGTTTATATTATGCTCTTCTCTTGTATATAATATTTTCTTGAAAAAAATCACATGCAAGTGAGTTAAATGATAACATGAAGTGGAAAACTACATGGTCTTGATAAGTTTTCTTATGAAAAATTAGAGGAGGACTTCTATTCAGATGTTTTGCTCAATGAACAAACAATGTAGTCCCAGCATGACTTGGAAGTCAATGGAATTGTTATGAAGTAAGAGGTTCCAGATATTCTTAGGGTTGAAGGTCCTGCACTATTTCAGGAACTAAATACTGGTTGTTGGTGTAAATGAACCAACTCCTCATGAATCTAAGTTATTGCATATATTCTCTGTAGTGCTCACTGCTGTAAGGAAGTTATTGGAGGATGCAGAATGGCAGAGATAATTGGATGGATTTGAGGAATTATCTTAGTTTGCAGGTGCCTATGGCTTATTCCTGAAATTTTTTCATTCTTATTTTGTCTAACAAGAAGGCTGATGTTCACCAGATTAAACATAATTGTAAGGGATAATACTCAAAATAAAAAAATGTCTAAAATTAATGATAATAACAATGAAAGTCATCAACAAAAAATCAAAATTTGCCTTCAATAAGAGCATGAGCTTAAAAAGAAAAATATGCCTTTGCATATTTATACTTCAAAATTTACATTAGACCAATATGTAAATTCTGAAAAAAATGATAAAATTTCAATAAGTGTAGAAAATTCAAATATTAACTATAATTTTAAAATTAAAGATACTAAGAGCTTGAATCAAGACTATAGCAAAGGGTGCAAAGTACATGAGAGGTAGAAAACTGACTAGAGGATATTACACTTATTATTTTAATTCTCCTAAGAGTTATTTATGAGAAGTAAAATATTTTGAAGAAAATATTTCAAAACGAATTTATTCTCCTTTAAAAAGTAGTAAGACTAAAGGGAAGCTATAAGTGAAAAAGAAAGACTGTAACAAGAAGATAGAAAATTGTGTTAGAAACTTCATTAAAAAGTTTTCTCTGAACCTCTCAGATTAACATAATCATGCAATAGGCTTTAAAACCAATATTATAACACACTTATTTACAAAAAATCTAATAATCATAATTGTAAGTACAATATAATTATAGTACTATTAGTACCATTAATAATTTGAGGTAGATAGAACCGTACATTCATCTTAATTTTTCTCTTAGAAAAGAATTGATATATATTTTAAGAATATTTAATCTATAGTACCTGAGATAAATTATAATAATAATGTCCTCTGTGTTAATCTTTCTTTTCCCACAAGGTTTATTTTATCACCCTTGAAATGGCTGGGAGACCAAATAGGAGATCAGGATTTTCTTCAGTCTTTGTCTGAATTCTAAAAATATTAGTCTCAATACCCTGTATAATTAAATATATTCTTATTATAAACTTATACTTTTCTATTAATAAGTATTCATTTGTACTGTGGAAGGTTAAAGAAAAAAGACATTCTATCAATGAGTTGTAAGCAGAAGAAAATGCCTTCCTTAGGAATAATATTTTCCATCTCACTAGAGCATATGGTTGGAGTGTGGAGAATTAGAGAGCATGAATTAGTGGAAAAGAAAAGCATTTGCTAAATGAATATATTTATGTGTGTATTTCTTTGTACAAAGACCCTGAAAGAATAAAAAAAGTGTAATGCATTTAAAAAATATTCATGTTGCTGAAAAAATAATCACAATTCTCAAAACACTGGTTTGCACAAATCTCTGAAACATTTTGGTACATTTGAGGTTTTTGTCATGTCGTTACCAGAATCCAAAGAATTGACAGAAGAGTATAATATACATATATATTTATGCCTTCCAAAACTAAAAAGCAGTAGAGATTTTGTTGGTGTTATAATAAAAGTCTAAGTAACTTGAAATAATCTTACTAAAATTAGCTGGTTTCTACTTTTTTTTAAACATCAAATTTGAGAACAAGAATTACCAAGGATTTTCAACAGGTACTGGATGCTGGAATGACTTTTCTTCCAGTTTCTTACTGTTGCTCATGGAGGTAAACATTGAGCTAAGGAAACAGCTCCTGTGTTACACAAGGTTTTTACCAGCACAGAGGAGGCCACAGGAAGAGCCCTCACTGCTTTTTGTATTAATGGCTAAGGAAGACATAACCTCAGTATTCCAGGCATATCCATTACCAAATAGAAAAATCTTTGTTTCTTTCTGGTTATACACTGTGTAGTGCCACTCCAAAGCAGGCAAGGCCATGACCCACCACAGTTAACATTGAATCAGGGGAGAAACATTGAAAATTGTACTGATGGATAATCAGAAAGAACTTAAGAGGGTTACTGATATTTAACTTGAAACTTAAAAATTATTTTTTTCACCAAGCAAAGTGTGTTTTTAATAACTAAATTAAATGGTTATTATTGTTGTTTTAATTATTAGATAACTTTAGATTTGTATGCAGTTGTAACTAATAACAAAGAGAGATGCCACCTACCCTTTCCCAGATTCACCAGAGGGTAAGAACATGTAAAACTATAATAAAATTCTACAACCAGGATATTGGCATTCATAAAGTCCAGATAGTCTTTTACTGATTCTTTACTCTGATGATTTTAGTGTTCTAATAAGACCAAAATTACTTCTTTATCTCTGGTATTAATATTTCTAAGTCATTGTACCATGGTTTTCATTTGTTTCTGGATACTTCTCATATTTTCTTTTTTTAATTGGTTGTTCAAAACATTACAAAGCTCTTGACATATCATATTTCATACATTAGATTCAAGTATATTTTCAAGAGTGTTGTTCATCTTTTTCACTAGATTCTTAAAATATTATTTCCATTTATTCTAAAGTTTCCACTTTGTAGTTCTAGCATCTGAATATCTATATCTGACAGTGTGGGATACCTTATCTCAATATATTTGTTTGTATTCATGGATCTTTTCTGTCATGCCTCAAAAATTATGTGTAAAAGAACTATAGATTGAGTTAAATAACTGAGTTAAATAATTTCTGGGTGTAACAGAAATGTGTATACCTCTTCTCTATTACATGATTATTACAGGAGAATTATCCAAAATAAACAGTATTTCAACAGACTTGAGGTTTTGCTGTTCCTTTAACAATTGTCAGTGAATCACATTTGATTCTTCTTGTGTTATGTGCTGTGACCTTATGACTATTTTCAGGCATGGGATTTTAGAGTGTTTCTATCAGTGTTCCTAATTCATTCTCATGAGATTTGAGAGTGTTTCTATCAGAATTCCTAATTCATTTTCAACTTCTCTCAAACTCTTCATGCTTGCCCCAGAAAAGGGGATCTCTCATTCTCTTATCTCTTTCCCATGGTACATTCCCGCTGCTTATTATTTGGAGTAGACTTATGTAAAAGTATAGTGAATTTGTTATTTTTCTGTCTCCAGTCTCAGGCAGTTCCTGTGCAACTCTGCCTCAAGTAACACTTTTTCAGAACTTTGTGGTGTTCCCATTAGATAGCAATATTTTGCCATCTAGTCAGCCCTAGTAGGCATATTTCTAAGCTCAATCCTAATGACTCTCGCTCTTATGTTGTTCCACCCACTCCATGTGCACAGTACTATGAATATATGATTAGGTTCTCTTTCATGGCTAAGTACTTTTGCAGATGTAATTGACATCTTACATTAGTTAATTTTATGATAAGGGGTATCCTTGATAGACTTGATCTGACCTGGAAACTGCATAAAAGCATACAGCTTTACCTGTCAAGATAGATTTGAAGTGTGAAAAGTGATCAATTCAAAATGGTGTCTTTGTAGCTGGCTTTGAAGATGGAAGAAACCAAAAAGTAAGACTTGTGAGCAGTCTGAAGACTGAGAGTGCACCTCCACCCCATGTGACAGTGGAAATCCAGGGACAATAGTCAGAGATTTCAAGATAATTAATTCTGCCAACAAACACTGAGTTTGGAAAATAATCTAAAACCCCAGATAAGAATTGTAACCCTTACCAGCATCTGAATAGCAGCTTAATGAGAACTTCTGCCTAAAAACAGACACAGTGTGTGCAGACTTCCAAATTGTAGAAAGTGAGGGATAATCAGTGCATGTTGCTTCAAGCTGCTGAGTGTGTGTGTTTCGGGGGGGGGGGGGGCTTACATAATAACAGAGAACTAAGGCATCAGTGTAGGGTCTCTCTCATAGGTAGGCTTTCTATTTCTTTGATATCCGATGAACATGGTCCCTTTTATTTGTTCGGGTTTTGAAAAGGAGAAGAATACCTACCTCTCCCAAAGTGGTATTAGAATTCTATTTCAAATCAGTGAGCAGTCTACGCCATCAGTGTTTCCTGCCTCATTCCTGTGACATATGGCTTTTAACTTGTGTCAGTGTAGAATTGGGAGACAGGGATTTTTGACCCTCAAAGATCACCATCTTAGTTTTTCTTGATATCTATAAAACCAGAAATTTACAGCAGGAGGGGATCTTATCTCTCCCTCAAATGCAGGCAGACTTGCCCTTATGACAGCAAGGGTCAGTCTGAAACAAATGGGGGTTTCTTTCTTCTCTCTAATCAGGAATAAGTTTTATGTCAGAGGAGTGTCTGGAAGGAACTGCCAATTACCACCTTGTTTTCGTACAAGGCCCACAGCAGCAATGGGCTTTCCCAGCACTCCTATTCTACCATCCAGTCTTAGCAGGTGCTACATTATGATTTTGGTATGAGGTGTTCTCCAAAAGCTCTTTTGTTAATGCAGTACTGTTCACAGGTGCAATGATTAGATTTTGTGGGCTGTAACATAGTCAGTGAATTGATCTATTCGATAAGTTAATTATTTAATGGGCTGAATGGTTACGTATCGGCAGGTGGGACATGACTGGAGGAAATAAGTCACTGGGGATCTGTCTTTGGAGTTTATATTTTGTCCATGGTGTCTGTGTCTGGCTTTCTGTCTGCTTCCTGGCTTCTGCGACTTGATCGACTACCCTCTTTCATGCCCATCCACTATGTTGTTTTGCCTCACCTTGTGACAGAGCAATGGAGCCAGTCGGCCATAGACTGGACTTCTGAAACCATGAGCCAAAATACATTTTTCCTCTTCTAAGTTGTTCTTGTTGAGTATTTTGGTCACAGCAACGGAAGACTGACTAACACATCCCGCTTCTCAGAACTCGTGAGAAAGGATTTTATAAATCCATTGCCTGCTGCCAGTATTTCTCATGACTACCCAGTGCAGATCCAGTGAAGGCAGACTAGTAGGTGGGCAGACTTGTGTTTTCACTGGGGCTCCCAGAGATTCTACAGTATCACGTTAGTCCTCACTCTGCCCTTAGAATTTGATTTTCTTCTTACCCACTTTGGGATAACCACTGTTTTTACTCATGACCTTTTCAATGTGAAACCATTTGTATTTTTATTTTATCCTCAGAGGGCTTGTCATTTAAAATTCAACTCATCTAAGAAATTTGTGACATCAGCTCTCTGATGAGCTCATAGAACTGTGATTTGGAAGATTTTCCATCTTTTTCTTAATTTTCTGATGGGAATTAATTTACCTGTGGCATTATAAAACCTAGGCAACCCCAAAGCTATCTTGCTTCTAATACAATATTTTTATTATCATATGTATTCAATAGAAGAAAATTGCCATACATGAACTAAGAAACTTCTAAAACTCAAAAGGGCACACAAAATTTTAAACAGCTAAGTTAAAGAGATTCAATTCAGAATTATTATATTAAATAGAGAGCAAATAAAATGGCTTCATCAGAGAAATTCTAAGTCAGATTTTAAATGGATTTTCAAATTTCACTTTACAGTACACTCATTTAAATTCCAGTATTCGACTGTGGAAAGAAGTCAGCAGGTCCACATTTACCTAGTCAAAGAACAGCTGAGACTTATTAATTGCTTACTATGTATAAAGTACTAAGTTAAGAATACTGTATGCTTTATTATTTTTAGCACATATATTCATTTTATAATGTTATTATATGGCACTTCTTTAGATTTAACTGAAGCAAGAAAAATATTAATAGACCCCCAAATCATATACCTGGAAAGTTGTGAATCTATGATTGCTGAAACTTGTAAAAGTTGTGGATACACACATGTACACATATTCATATTAATTAACTATATTAATTAATTATATTAACTATATTAATCTGCTTTCCATTGCTGTAACAAAATACTTGAACTTAGGTACTTTAAAAATAGGAGAGATATGTTTTGCTCACTAATTTGGAGGTAGAGAGTGCAAAAAGCATAGTGATAACTTTAGCATGCTTCCTCCTACCATCTGCATCACTCCACAGCAGCTGGGAATATCATGGTAGGAGTGCATGTGAGAACTACAGAGTACATGGAGATCTATAGAAAAATCCAGGGGTCAACTTTGCTTTTTTATAACAATTATTTCATGGGAACGGACCACAGTTCATTAATTCCTTTGATTAAATCCCCACTACTCAGAAATTCCATACCAACCCCCAATACACCACACTGAGGAGCAAGCTCCCAATACTTGAACCTTTGGGCCAACACAAACTATGTCCAAGCCATAGCAATCACATATAAACTCATTTACATCATACACATATATGACATATACTTCATATCCATATTTATGTAGTAGACACGGTAAACATCCACACAAAGTAATATATGAAGATAAATGCACAATTTATAACAATAGAAACTTCAGACTTGAGTTATACTGTTATGACTTTTACACAGCAATTATTTCCCTCTTTATCAATGTTCCATTTTTCTGATAATTAACTCCTATGATTCCAACTTTCCCAGTCTCTTATTTTTGTTATTTTCATTGTCCGTGGTCACTATGATCATCGTCATCTCCTCCTCGGCCTCCTTATCACCTTTTTCTTTTCTTTCTCCTCTTTTACTCATTAGCTAACTTTAAACTCATTTCCCATCTTTTGCATCCCTGTGGTCTTATAAAGAGAGGGAAAACAATTAAAGAAAAAACAAGTGGATAAGACATAAATAATAAAACTTAACAAAATAAAGACTGATGCATCTTGTAAATACTCAGACATTTACTAGGAAAACAATACTTATGGTAGTGAAACTTTATTATGCAAGACATGGAAATCTCCTGGCTAGTTCAGCCAGGAAGAGAATGATCATCATAAGGATCTGTATGGGGCAATAATTGAATCAATCTCAGGCTAATTCAGCTTGCCCACAAAGTCTGGGTCTGAAGAGGCATTCTAGTATCTGAAGCAATTCTGGGCCCCACTGGAGTCTGTCAATCTTCATTTAAGCAATGCTGCTTCTAATGTGATTCAGCTATTCTCTTGAACTCTCTCTCTTCCTTGGTCTTGATGCTCATTCTTTAGCAAGCATGTGATGTTACTTCTCTCCTCTCCATGTTTATTTTTTTCGGTGATATAACTTTATTCATTTTTTTCTCAATTATAACCTCAGCCAACGTATGATTTTCCAAGCCCCCACAAGCCTCTATCTCCTCTTTTAAGTCCAGCGTTTGCTCCCCATAGTAAATTAAGCAATCTTTGGCATTTTCTAAAAATTGTATTATCCTAATTTATTTTTACATACTATTTTACATCGCCTCATTGATCAAACACTTCTATAAGTTATCTACAGTCTTTGTGAAAATTAACTATTCCTTATTTTGGAAGCTCTCCTCATACATCACAATTTCCCTAATGTGTGAGTTTTCTTGGGTTGACGTAACAAAGTATTACCAATTGGGAGGCTTAAGACAGATTATTGTTTCACAATTCTGGATGCTAGAAACCTGAAATCAAAGCTTGCACAGGGTTATGCTTCCTCTGAATTTTTCGTGGATATCCCATTGACTCTTTATAGGTTCTGAATCTTTTTACATTTCTTGGTCTGCAGCTCCATAACTCCTATTTCTGCAATTATTATCATATAGCTTTCCTTCTCTGTGTCCTTCTCCTTACATGATCTTCTTTAAACACATAGGACACATTGAATTCAGGTCCATTTTACCTCAGTATTGTCTCATTTTTATTAGTAACATCTTCAATGATCTTATTTTTACATAAGATCATATTCTAAGTTACTGGGGTTTAAAACTTCAGCATATCTGTTTTGAAGGGATACATACCAACACAGAATATGGTAAATTATTACTTTCCATAGAATGAGGCATAGTAATTGTAGTATCAACAGGCGAAACATGTTTGTAGTATATTTCTCATGACATAAGAATAAGAAAACACTTTCTGTGGTTACTGCAGTAAAATATGACTTCCTATAACCAGAGACTTAATTTACATAATCAACCTCTCACTTAGTGGTATTTAAAAAGTTAATTACAATAATTTTACTGCTGTTTACTAAGATTGTGCATTTGAATTTATTTTTATGTATCTTCTGTTGATGGGCATTGGGCTAGATTCTTTCTACACATAATTTTATTTAATCACTAAGATAAAACTATGTCTACATAGTGTGCTATGCTACTATATTGATATATGTGATTTCTAATGAATTGATCAAACATCAAAATGCCAATAAATAATGTGACAAAATTTGGATTAGTTATTTATGACTTTGATGTGCATTACTAAATTTTGAATGGATTCTTATTTCTCTTCTAAAGGCTCAACTAGTATTTGTATCATTTAAAATATATCCTCAACTAAAATGATAAGAATCCATTGCTCTGAAAAGCAATATATATTAGTGATGCAATAGTTGGCTTTAATGTCAGATGAAATTGGTGGTGTAATTCCATATTCATCACTTCAGAACTGTATAATATTAACCATATTGTATAAATTTATAAATTTTGTGAGTCTAGATTTTATAGTTTATAAATAAAAACAAAATCTTATAAAATGAATAGAAGATGCTTATGAGTTGCTAATCAAAGGAAATGCTCAGCAAAGGAAACAATAATGTGAAGAGAGAACATACACAGTGAGAGAAAATCTTTACCATGTTCACCTCAAATAGAACACTAATCTCCAGGATGTACAAAGAACTCAACAAATTTAACACCAAAGAAAAACAAATAACCCATTCAATAACTGGGCTAAGGAACTGAACAGGCACTTCCCAGAAGACATACAATCAATAAACAAATATATGAAAAAATGTTCAACATTTTTAGTAATTAGAGAAATGAAAATCAAAACGACTCTAAGATTTCATCTCACTCCAGTCAGAATGGCAATTATCAAGAATACAAGCAACAATAAGTGTTGGCAAGGATGTGGGGGAAAAGGTATACTCATACATTGCTGGTGGGACTGCAAATTGGGTGCAACCACTCTGGAAAGCAGTATGAAGGTTTCTTAGACAACTGGGAATGGAACCACCACCAGCTATCCCACTCCTCAGTCTATACTCAAAGGACTTAAAGTCAGCATACTGTAATGATGCAGCCACATCGATGTTTATAGCAGCTCAATTCACAATAACTAAAATATGAAACTAATCTAGGTGTCCTTCGATAGATAAACAGATAAAGAAACTGTGGTATATATTCACAATAAAATACTCAACATTAAAAGAGAATAAAATTATGGCATCTGCAGGTAAATGGATGGAGTTGGACAATATCATGCTAAGTGAAATAAGCCAGTCCCAAAAAACCAAAGGCTAACTATTTTCTCTGATATATGGTTGCTAATTCATAATGGAGGGGGGAAGGGAAGGTAAGAATGGAGGAACTTTGGATTGGGCAGAGGGAAGTCAGGAAACAGAGGTGGCATGGGGGTGGGAAAGATGACAGAGTGAGATGAACATCACACTCTAGGTACATATATGATTGCACAAATGGTGTGACACTACATCATGTACAACCAGAGAAATAAAAAGTCATGATACATTTGTGTACAATAAATCAAAATGTATTCTGCTGTTATGTATAACTAATTGGAACAAAGTTAATAAGTTCCTCTAATACAGCAAATACTCAGTACATGTTAGTTAATATTATTACTCCTTGTTTTTTACACATCACACATAATTAGTGTAACATTGTAATTATTATTTACATGATTTGTATACAAAAAGGTGATGAATAAAAAAATTAATACATGTTTGGTTAATACATAAGAGACTTTTCCAAATATATAAAGCAGCCATCATCTGGAAGATTTTTTATGAATACTAAAAGATATAATTTGAGTATTAAATGATTTGGAAAAAAACAATGAAGTGAATCTAGAATTATGGGAGTTAGTTTTATTAGTTATTAATAGATATCACTCAGATTCAAATTCTTCCTGAATCAAAGCCATCCCAAAATATATTGAAAATGCTGTATTTTGAACTATCTTGCTACATATTTCTGATATTTGAGAGGTGACTGTTATCTCTGTCCCACACATTTCTCATTTTTTCTTAGTAAAAGAAAAACAAATATAATTCATTACATGCACACACATACACAATGCATATAAATCTATTTAATGGTATATAATATAAAATATTAATTTTATTGTAGTTTATATGTAAAATGTTACTAATATAGGCATTTAAATTGTTTTGCTCTCAATTTCTACAATTTTTTTTCACTTTGAGTTGGGAAATAAATGATTATATATCAAATTATGTATATGTGGTACAAAGAGGCATACATCTCATCAACAGCATTATTACATAATATTGACGTTATTGTGAACAGAGTCTGCAAATTTTTGCCACAGACTCATAGAATAATAGCATAGGAACAGCGTTTCCATGGCAACACTTTAACCACTCTTTCTAGATGTATTTGTAGATGTTCATATTTGTGAGAAAAATTACAATAATATTTTTACCTTGAAAGCTGTGTAGAAATTGTCAATCCTACCATAATCTGTATTAAGTATTATCATCTGCAAATTTAAAATTGCATTTTAATGCCTTTATTAAATTAAAAAATTTAATTGTATGTGGACAAGCACAACTATAATAAACTTCACTTAATAAAGATTCATTTATACAACCAATCCTAGATGGATTATACGTAATTAGTTATTCATGACAGCTAGCAATTTAAATTTTATTCTAGTACCTTAAATTATTACCTAAAATCTATAATCCCATCATAGACAGATGTTTACTTTGTCAGATTACAATTCATATGTTACATTATTTTTGCAAATGTTCTGTCAAATCATTAAATGTAACTGATCAGGCATTCTATATAAAAATAAATAATTTTTGCTGTCCTTTTTCCTTCTTGGTCACATTATTCTAAATAATCTTATAACATTCATTATGTTTCTATGTGATAAGGTTATATTAGTAACTTTTTGAAAGTGCAAAAATCTAGTAATAGAGTACAAAACAGAGTTTAAAATTGCATTGATATACATAATTAATACTTTTGACCTTATATAAGGTTTTGGGGGAACACTCTAATATTGGACAGAGTGTTCCAGTTTCTGAAAATGAAAGGTAAAGGATTTTTTAAAAATTGAATTACTTAAACAGGAAAACTTCAATTATATAATAATTAACACATACAAAAAGACTACAATCTTTAATTACAAATACTTGACATTTTAAATAGTAACCTCTTTTGAACCCATGGGAGAATAACTTGCCTAAAGAAATACTCAGATATATTTATATTTTGGAGATGATATTTGTTTGCATGTCAAGTATATTCCAAATAGAAATTATCAATTTGAAAATTATATTAAAAAGCATTAATTTTCTACCTATGAAACTTAATTAGCCTTTGTTCCTTTCTCATGAAAGCAATCATTTATAATTTACAACTAATCAAATATTTTTGAAAATGTATGTAAGGTTTAATATATTATATGAAAAAGTACTGATTTGACCAGTTACTTAGCAAACTGAATACACCATTAAAAACATTAAATGTGTTTGTAGAGCTAATCATATCTTTGAGAATAAAGCATTTTCAGGTGATAGTATGCTATTCTTGATTTACCAAACATACATATATCAAGTTGAGTGACTATATTTCTGATAGTTTTATCTGAGTAGTGACAACATTAGCATAGAACTCTGACACTAATGTGTATGATCTATTCAATCAGAAACTGCATATACTATGTAGTGAATTCTAATAGCTAACTTGTTTTTTTCTTCTTTTTCATTTTTATTTTTTAATTTTTTAAATACACCACAGCAGTGGAAATCATTACAATTCTTATTACACATATAGGGCACAATATTTCATATCTCTGTATATAAAGTATGTTCATGCCAATTTATGCCTTTTTACATGTACTTTGTTGTTTTTTTATTACAATTCTTAATACACATATATACCACAATTTCTTGTATCTCTGTATATAAAGTATGTTGACACCCAATTCAAGTCTTCATAAATGTACTTTGTACAATGAAGTCCATCACATTCCACCATCCTTATCAATTCCCTGTTCTTTTCTTCTTAATTGTAGTCTTATATACACTATATCATTTTTTCTAACATAATATGATTTTTAAATAACACCAAAATTCATAACATTAAGATAGAATACATAAATTCTACTAATAGATGTGTATTTGAGCATGGATGATATGTAAAAGCTATAAAAATTATAATTACAGGGCAGAAGAAACATTTAAATAATAAAACAAATAGTTTAAAGTTTGTTTGTGCATAAATAAAACACACAGAAATGGAAAGAGTAAAAGAAAGCAGGAGTTAAGGAAAGAAGGAAAAGCAGCAGAGAGGGAGGATGGAGGAAGGAATTTGTTTAGTAAATAATTATATAATGATAAGTTATATGGCCTTCTAGGTCAGATTTCCTGCTTTCAATATCCAAAAGTTTTTACAGTTAACTTAAGAAAGATATTTAGTGTCTATAAATTTTAGCTTCCTTATCTTTAAATGAGATTAATGTTAATTGTTACATATTTGTTTTATTGCAATAAGAGTAAAAACATAAAGATCAATCCACACTACTATGCAGATAGCAAGTCTTCAAAAAAAATTATCATTTCTTATAGTGCTAATTATTTTTATTATGGCTTAAATGTTTTATTTTGTATATGAAGCATACATAATGTGTAATAATTTACATGAATTTATGACTGAAAATAGCAATTTGAAACAAAATAAAACATGTATGAATGATAAGACAATTTTTGGGTGCTTCAAAGAAAATATGAAAAACTATTGACATAAAATTATCAGGAAGTAGTTTTTTAGATTTTACATAGCTATCAATCTTTGACAAAGCTTTAATTGAGAATAAACTAACATTGCAGAATTTGCAGTTTATATCATTTTATGTTCTGTTAGAATCTACTTTTGAAACAGTTCTTTATAGTATGTTTAAATAAAAATACTTTATTTAGAAATTATTGATTTTGGCATCAACAGATTCAGCATTTAAACTAAACAAGAAACACAATGTATCTGATAGGATCAGTTTTGCCACATTAATACTCTGAAATAGTATGAAATGTATTTAAGAAATATTGGACTGATCCACAGTGGTTTTCACTTAGCAAAATATTTAAAGTATTAACTTCTTGGGACAAAGAATACAGGTTGTTTTTTTGAGTTGTCCACTGAATTGAGGAGAGCTACTATTTCTCATACCAGCTGTTTGTATTTCCTTCACAGGTATTCTTCAGTTTATTTTCTTGAAGTACAGTAGCAAAAAAAGACAGTTTGAAATAATTGTGGCAGTCAGAACTAGTACAGGCGATGACTGAATTCTTCTTCCTCTGTGTTTTAATACTCTCTGTTTCATAGAAGAAAAATGAACTGCAATTTTTCAAGTGACTCACCAAAATGAAGATACTACCTTCAAAAATTATCTAGGGCTAATGAGTATAGAAATAGTAGGCCATTAGGCACAGTGTCTCTGGTTTAATTCCTAGGTCCTATATCCACTTTGAGTTGAGTTTTGTGCATGGTGAGAGAGGTTTAATTTCATTTTGTTGGTAATGGATTTCCAGTTTTCCCAGGACCATTTGTTGAAGAAGCTATCTTTTCTCCAAAGTATGTTTTTGGTGCCTTCTCTAATATAAGATGACTATAGTTATGTGGATTTGTCTCCATGTCCTCTGTTCTGTACCATTGTTCTACAAGTCTGTTTTGGTGCCAATACCATTCTGTTTTTGTTACTATTGGTCTGCAGTATAGTTTAAGGTCTGGTAGGCCCCAACTTCCTTAATAAGACTCCTGTAGCTCAAGGATTAAAATCAAGAATCAATAAATGGGATGGATTCAAACTAAAAAGCTTATTCTTAGCAAAAAAAAAAATCAGTGAGGTAAATAGAGAGCCTACATTTGAGGAGCAAATTTTTACCACATGCACATCAGATAGAGCACTAATCTCTAGGATATATAAAGAACTCAAAAATTTTAACACCAAAAAACCAAATAACCCAATCAATAAATGGGCCATGGAACTGAACAGACACTTCTCAGATAATGATATATAATCAATCAACAAATACATGAAAAAAATGTTCAACATCTCTAGCAATTAGAGAAATGCAAATTAAAACTACTGTAAGATTTCATCTTACTCTAGTCAGAATGGGAGCTATTAAGAATATAAACAACAATAAATGTTGGTGAGGATAATGGGAAAAAGGAACACTCATACATCCCTGATGGGACTGCAAATGGGTGCAGCCAATATGAAAAGTAATATGCAGGTTTCTTGGAACTAGCTATCCCACTCCTTGATCTCTACCCAAAGGACTTAAAAACAGCATACTATAGGAACACAGCTACATCAATATTTATAGCAGCACAATTCACAATAGCTAAACTGTGGAACCAAACTAGCTGCCCTTCAATTGATGAATGGATAATGAAAATGTGGTATGTATACACAATGGAATACTTATTCAGCATTAAAAGATAATAAAATCATGGCATTTGCAGGTAACTGGATGGAGTTGGAGAATACAATGCTAAGTGAATTTAGCCAATCCCAAAAAACCAAGTGCAGAATGTTTTATCTAATATAAGGAGGCTGATCCATAATGGGTTTGGGGTGGGGAGCATGGGTAGATTAGATGAACTCTAGATAGAGCAAAGGGGAAGGAGGAAAAGGGAAAGGACATGGGAGTGGGAAAGATGGTGGAATGAGGTGGTCATTGTCACCCTAAGTACATGTATAAAGACACGAATGGTGTCTACTTTGTGTATAACCAGAGATATGAAAAACTGTCTTCTATATGTGTAATAGGAATTGTAATGCATTATGCTGTCATACATATCAAATTAGAATAATAAAAAAGAAGAAATAGCAGGCCATTGAAATAGTTTCCTAGGGGTATCAATACAAAGTACCACATATTTAGTGTTAAAAACAAGAGATAGTGTTTCACAGTTTGGAAGGCTACAAGTCCAAAATCAAGGTGTTGGCAGGGCTGGTTTCTTCTGAGGACCATCAGGAAGAATATATTTTAAGCTTCTCCTCCAGCTTCTTGTAGCTTCTGATGTTGCTTCACTAGGAGATGAATTGGTACTTTTACCTGGCATTATTTCTATAAAGATACTACTTTTATTGTATGAGATGCTTACCAACTTCAGAAACATCTCATTTAACTAGTTATAGATGCAAAATTTCCACAGAAGATAACATTCTGAAGTACTGAGAGTTGGCACTTTGATATATACATTTTTGGGAGATATAATTAAACCCATGACAGAAATCTGGTTTGATTTTATTTCAGAAAATATTCTCTAATAAAGCTGGCATTTTGATTCCTTTTTACGCCTATGACATATCATCATTATATTAGAACCTGTAGAAGATGAGGGGAAACATTATTCTCCTTGAACACCAACAATTGATAACTCCACACGGACCTGAGGATCTATGGCTGTCCACCCAGCATGACTGTTGATTCTACCCTGCATTGCTTCTCCTCAGATGAGATAAAAATGGTATTTAGAAAATGGAGTCAGGCCCATTTTGAAATCAATATTCTATTTGTTTAAACATATTTCTTCTGGAAGTATTTTTATTTTCCCCAGTAGCAAAAGCTTGTCTCTTAGCCATTTCTTTGTATTTAACTAAGTTAACTTTCCAAACAGCAGAAGTGTTATGGGTGATTTATTCTCTGTGCAGTAAAAAAAGAAAATCATATTTTCAGTGACAAACTGGCTAGTATTTTTAATCCTAATGGGGCATAACCATCAATATTCTCTGGGGAAAAACTCCTAAAAAATTTCATGCCTATGATACCAAGTAATCTGATATTTGATGCATTAAAACATGTCCTGCCCTCCTGAAATACCTGAAATTACAAAATCCTATCTCATCATTTTACCTACTAATCACTGATGGGCTCCAAAACAAAATTTGCGCATCCATATCTTCTGTGGATTCCCTTCCTGTGGTTTGTCTTGAATTCTGCAATAGTCTAAATAGCTATGGGAGGATCATCCCTAAGTCAAGCTCACACTTTTCCTTTTTCAGCCACAATCGTTCTTAGCTATATTTAGAGCAGTGTTATCTCATCTGTTTTATTTTTTCCTTCATTGTAGACACCTCTCTTAGGTGCCTTTATAAATATTATTTTCTGAATTTCCCTTGAAATTTCAATATGACAATGTTCTGTGCATGAATTTATTGGGCATGTTTATGTGGAATGGTCTCACAGAAGAACAAAACTATTATAATATTTAAATTTTCAACTTCAAGAATACCCCTTGCATTCTAGAGAATCCAGACTACTTTCTCAAAGGAGAGATGCAGTTCATGCTTGGGTATTATTATATAATATAGTCCCAAATGTAAAGCTAAATGAAATTCCTGATATTAAGCAAAGGCTGCCTTAGCTTTCATCTTTGTAAGTTCTTTTCATTTCCCACTGTCTCATTTTATTGATGAAGTCAGTTAAGATGTATATTAAATATCAACTAGGAAGACTCAATTGTTTCAAAAGTTTATCATTTGCTTAAAAAAATGTGTGCTACTAGCCTAGTAATATTTTCCCCTGAAAAGAGAAGCAAAAGATGTCTCTTAATGCACATTTAGTAGTGCATTGTTAAATGTCATATTTGAAATGCGATGTTTTGAAATAGATTAATTTTAGCATGAAAACATGTCTTCAATTTCATCTCTCTTTAACAGAAGTAAATTTTGTTTTTCTTAAAATGACCATTGAACTTTACTTATTACCGTTTCATTGTCTTACACTACTTGCTAATTTAACATGGTGCAATATATGCATGATATAGTCTTAATTCTAAGGTGAGTATTTTTAGCATATTTAAGTTTAAACTCAGGATATATTGGGTAGTTGATATCAATATGAATAGGATACTTTATTTTCTTCTTCCTAGCACTCATAACCAAAAATGTTATTAAATCAATCAGGTCTTTCAGAAATAAAGGTTTAGTTGAATGGAGTAAAGTGTAATAAAATCACTCTTACTATCCTTAATAAGAAATAGTATGTATACCCATTTAATTAATATTACAGCCCTTCTAAACTATTTAAAACTATGTAAGTATGATTTGGTGTTCTCTCTTACTTAGGAGGCTTTTATTTTATGATTGTTACCCTATCACAATGATCAATAATACATCATTTTACTATTAAATCAATCACTGTTTAGATAAGAAGTCATACGTTCACCCTACTCATAAGTGAGATTAATCTGTAGTCTTTATTCAATATCATCTTTGTCAGGTTGTATCATAACCTTATTCTTTGAACTGAGTTGTTTTCAGTTTGTAGACGATGATAAATATATTTTCTTAAGTATGAAGACTTTCACTGTTTATACAATGTAGACTGAATTAGAAAATCATTATTTTCTGTCAAAAAGGTTTAAGCTTGTCACCAATAAAATTATGACAAGTTTTAAAATATTATGCAGAATTGGTATTTAAAATACAATTCTGAAAAGGACATTTCATATTGTAGTCTTCTGTTAAATTATCCTGTAAACTACTGGTCAGTTTGAGAATGTATACTAAGCTATAACTACATAAGAATAATTTATTTGGACATACCTCCAAATCTAGAGAACTATTTGTCTAATAACATGTCTGTTAAATCCCTTCCAAATAAGTTCATATGTTCTGAAAAACAAACATGAAATATAGGTTCATAATGAACAGAACAATTGTTTCTCCTTCAGATTTTCTCTGGAAAGAAATGGCTATATTGAATGAATGGGTGATTTGTACAGAGTAAATTTTCATGAGATAAGAGAAGCATGTCAGCTTCCTCAGAGACAGTGTCAGTAGAGAATGTGAGAGAAAGAGAGCACCATTCCTCCAGAAGCTCATTTCAGGACTTGAAACTGTGGTCAAAGTGCACCACAGAGACCAGGAGGGTATTTTCACTGCACCCGGGACCTCTAGGAGAAATGATGAGGAGTGCATATGGGGAATAGCACAAGGGGAACAGGACAGGATCTCCTTGTCTCTTAGAAGCAGAGAAGAAACTACCTTGAATATGAAGAAGCCCAAATTCATGTCACTCATCTTGAAATATTATTTAAGAACAAATGAGGAACACATGGAGCAGTGCTCAAATATCCAAGGAATACTTTCTCCCAAATATCTTGATGAATAAGACTTTAAAATATAGGAAATCAGTGTACTTACTAAAATCAAGGCCGCCTTGCTTGTTGATCTGTAATCGTAAAGAAACCATCAGATTTGGATATGAGACCTGTATTCATTAGAGAAGACAACTGCTCACATTCTAAGGGTAGGACATGACAAGCACAATAGTGCTCTGCTTGTTAGTAGAGGAAACAAAGATATTGTCAGAAGGCATGTTGATAGCAGTAACAGGTCAGTGACAGTCCTGGAGTAGGTGTCAGCTGTGCTGCACTGTGAACAGAATTAGCAGGCAGACTTGTGGGAGTAATAAGTCTGGGAGCAGCTGAGTAGACATGGAGTCCAGATGTGATTCCAAATAATACCTCAATCTTATTGAAAGGGTTGACAGGGCTCTGTATGGCTAATTATTTGTTGTTGTTGTTGTATTGGGAATGTAAAACATATATATATTTTCAAAATTCTAAGAATTAGCCTATTTTGAAATTTCCAGTGCCTACTATTTTAAATACTACAATATTTTTAATTAGCTCATATAATTGTATGGACTTATCATGTACAACATCTTTTGTGGTTCTAAGTACTGCAGAACGCTTAAGCCTAGATATTTAGCCTTGCATTAATTCACACAGTCATCATTTTCATGGTAAGAATACTTAATCTCAACTTTATTTGCATTTTCCAAAACTACCTATATCATTGTTAACTACAGTCACCAGGTATATAACAACTCTCTTAAATTTATCCTTCTTATTTAAATATAGTTATTTACATTTGAACTAACATCTCCCAACACCCTCTCCCTCCTAACTACCCTAAAATACATGATCTTGTACCCAAGGATTTAAAACATATTTCTATGAATCATAGAACTAATTAATATTTTAATATTTTTAAATTCAATTTAAAAAATTAAATTGTCAAATCATACAATGTACCCTTTAATAATAGGATTATTTTAGATTTCTTCAGTTTTCTTACTTATATTTGTAACTTCAGAATTGTGGCTTAGATACTCTTATCTCAACTACTGTTTTATTTTTCTTTAAATTTCCCATACTGCTAAATTAGTATACTTAGATATACAATATATTATAATAATATGTCATATACTTCCATCTGTCACTTAATTTTTTTTGCATTTTCCCTTTGACAACCTAGTGCTAATAATAACTTTAATAATTTATTTCTAAATAAAAATATTCTAGACTTTTTGGTTATATAGTAAATGACATTCATTGACTAGCTTGCCAGGTATGTGTCATTTCGATATAATAGACAATATTTATAATTTAACAACTATCAATTCACATACCTGTAATTATAAGTCAATTAAATTTATAACTTAAATTAGAAATTTAGCAACTGAGTTTATAGAAAAATTTTTCTGCATAACAGGTTGATTTATTATGAAAAGTGTCCATATGCCCAACAGGAAGCCTGTGAACAACCAGAGTGACATGTGACAGAAACAGATGGCTTAAGGAACAATATATGCATTAGCTCTAGAAGTAATGCACTTGCCCAGATCAGTGCATGCTGCTGCTGTCCTCTCCACTGTCACAACATCAGGTCCCTCTGCTATTAAACTTTTAAACTATATTCAGGTTTCCATCAAATGCCTACTTTTTTTTTTTTTTTTGGTACTAGGGATTGAACTCAGGGGCACTCGACCACTGAGCCACACCCCAGTCCTCTTTTGTATTTTATTTAGAAACAGGATCTCACTGAGTTGTTTAGCTCCTCACCATTGTTGAGGCTGGCTTTGAATTTGCGATCCTCCTGCCTCAGCCTTCTGAACAGCTAGGATTGCAGGCATGCTAACATAAGAATTTTCCTTTTCTTTTTTTTCTTTACATAGTTTTCTTGTAATTGTCTACTTATAATGTTAGATGTTGGGTGTGAATGAAATAATGCTACAGGTCCATTCTCTCACCACTGTGTTAAGCCCCATGTCTGCAGGCTACATTGATTTCAGTCAAAGTGGAATTGATGTTGGAAACACTTTGTTTATCTACTTGCCTTGGAGTTCTCAGTGGTGATGTTTAGAGGAGGGCATTTGATTCAGTTATCATTATGGGCTGATTTGAAAATCAACCCAGACTTACCTTATTTTGTTCAGACACCTCACACTGTGTGAAATTGGTCCCTCTTCCACATGAGCCCACTCATATAGTAGCTAACACCTCCACCCTCACCCACTTGCACCCTGACCACAGTATCCTTGATCTATGAAACTAATGCAAAATTGTTTTTCTGAAAATATAAGTTCTGACCTTCTGAAAGTGTAATTTCTGAGAACGTATAACCTAGTACTTTTCCACTTTATAAAATGCACTTTGTGATTATAATTGCCTTTCCAGCCCCCACTTCTTTGTGGTTTTAATCCTCATAAGCTGATTCCAACACCCAATCATGGTGGAAGATTGCAGAACTGCTAGGTTCTCTGCACACTGAATCCTGGACAGAAATAAAGCTTTTCTTTTCACCTTCAAAGGACCTGGAGAATTATTTGGAAATTTGGGAATAGCACCTTAACATTATGAATACCTACACAATTACTACTTTCTTCTATAATGAAGAGACCGTTTTTATTTCTGTTCATTCTCCCTCAACATCAAGAAGCATCAATCCTCAAGTGTCTGCAAGCTACTTCATATTAGGGTTTTGGAATTAGTAACTTTATCATCAACAAGGGTAGTGTTTAATTTTTGTTGAGCCAACGACTTTCAATCTGTTTGCCCACATAGCCATGTATGTGTCATACAGGAAAAATTAGTTTAAAAGGGGTAAGTCTCTCTCAGTTACACACACACACACACATACACACACACACACGCTGCCAACCCCTTCCCCAACTGTTTTATAAATATATAATCTGGAAATGTGAAATTACTGCTGAGAATTTACACGTAATACAAAGTTTTGTGTATTTTTAAGCACAGATATGCATCATTCAATGCATGAAAATGTGTCATTAGGCGATTTTGTCTTTGTGTGAACATGATAGAGTGTACTACACTAACCTAGGTGACATATCCTACCATAAACGTAGGGTATGTGGCACAGCCTACTGCTCCTGGACTATAAACCTAACATTGTGTTACTGCTCTGAATATTGTATGCAGTTTTAACATAGTGGTATTTGTATATATAAACATACAAAAGGTACAATAAAAATAATGTATTAAAGAAAAAAATGGTATGCTTTATATAAAGGACACTTCCATGAATGACACTTTCTAGCCTGGAAGTTGCTCTGAGCAAGTGAGTTTGTGATATGAGACCTAGAACATTATTGTACACTGTGGGAGACTTTATAAACTGTGCACTTTGGCTATAATAAATTTGTAAAAACAAATTATTTCTTCAAAATAAATTGTGTATTGCATTTTTCACATTATAAACTTTTAAACTTTTAAAACATTTGAACTTTTAATAATAGCCCAAAGCACAAACATATTGTACAGATGCACAAAAATATTTCTTTTTGTTGTCATTCTATAAGCTTTTGTCTACTTTAAAAATTCATTTTATAATTTCTAAAATTTTTTTGTTAAAAAGACACAATGCTTGCATTAGCCTAGTCTATAGAGGGTCAGGGACATCAATATCACTGCCTTTTACCTCCAGAGCTTGTCCCCAATAAGTCTTCAGAGGCAGCAAGATGCATGCACCTGTCATGTCCTATGATAACAAGATCTTCTTCTGAAATACCTCCTGAAGGGCATACCTAGAGATGTTTCACAGATAGATTTTTATATATGAAAAGAAGGAATATCCTCTAACAATAAATATACAATAAAGTAAATACATTACCCAGTAGCAGACTCATTTTCATCAAGTACTATGTATTGTAGTAGTTCTATATTGTGTATGTTATTCTTTGATACTACTGGAAATGCAGTAGATGTATTTATGTGAGCATTGCCACAAACTCGTGACTATTGTATTGTGCTGTAACTTTACTACAGTGACTCTCTCAAGGGACAACTAAGGTTTTTTCAGCTCTATTAGAAACTTAGGGGACAAGCACTATATGTAAGATCCAGCAATGACAAAATGTTGTGAAACACGGGATTCTAATTCCTTAGTTGATTATCTTTACTACTAACCATCTTATATACTTCTGGAATTGTCCTCATTCAGTTTATAATTCAGCATGTTCATTAGCATTTTACTTTTCACTGTGGATATACTTAGGATAATTTTATGTACTCTCTTTTTTTAGAGAGAGAGAGAGAGAGAGAGAGAGAGAGAGAGAGAGAGAGAGAGAGAGGAATTTTAATATTTATTTATTTATTTATTTTTTAGTTTTCGCTGGACACAACATCTTTGTTGGTATGTGGTGCTGAGGGTCAAACCCGGGCCGCATGCATGCCAGTCGAGCGTGCTACCGCTTGAGCCACATCCCCAGCCCCTAATTTTATGTACTCTTTATGGCTATGATTTTGTATCTTTCTCTTCTGCTTTTCTTTATTTCCAAGTACCTAAAGAAATAATTTATAATGATTACTGTGATTTCATAATTTATAATAATTATCTCATACTAAGATCTTTTAAATATTGCAAATTGATTCTTAATTACAAAACTTATTTTTAGCTTTCTTAATTTCTTATAGCTGTAAATAAGTTAAATATTATTTTTTCTGAAAAGTTTTCTTAAAATTTTCTTTTCTTTCCATCAATATAGTCTCCAGTGTACTTTCCCCTTTTACCTTCTCCTAAGGTTCTTGACGCAGAATTCTTTTATAATCATTACGTAAAGACATCCAGTTTCTGAAGTTGAGATTCTTTCTGATAACTCTTTTCTTTTTCTAGTTTCTTTCTCAATCAATCTCTAAGCTTTTAACATGTGTAGTTTAGGTTGGGTCCCTTTCTCCCTGGGGACTAGCTGTTGGCCTTTTTCTTCCTCTCCACTTTTCACATTGACTCCTGACATGCTCTTTCCAAATTTGTGATCTTACTACAGTGCTCTTCACTTCTGTCCTGCACAGTGTTGCTCTCTATTTCAGTTCTATGCTCCATTTCGCACATTCATTTTTTAGACACTTCATAAGAATAATAAGATATATAATGTGAGAGGTCCAAAGCACGTTAGGAAAATAGGGGCTGATACTTCTGCTTTTCAATAAAAAAATTGAGATGACATAATAAATAAATACATGTTAGAGGCTTAAGCCAGAGTTAGAAGTCAGATATTATTCTGGGCTAGCAGTTTTCTACTTCTCCATGATGAAAATTGTACATTTCTAAAAGAGTTATATTAAAAATTCTAAACCCTGCATTAGATAGCTGAATGTATTAGTCTGTTGACTAATAACACAGTTAACTATTGTGGAGTGAAAGATGTCTAGTCTGAACTGAGCTGCACTGTGAGTATAAAAATCACTCCTGATTTAAAATATTCAATACAAACAAAAGAATGTTTAATGTCTTTTATTAATCCTTAAATTATAGTATTTGAAAATTAATATGGGATCAAGGATAATATATTCCTTATTTTAGCTATTTCTGAGTATTTTTAGAAATGATTATAATTGTAAGATGCTACATTTACATTACATCTTGAGCTCACAATATCGTCTTATTTGGCAGAATTTTTCTAAACTCCCAGCAACTACTTAATACATCTTAAAGATTTCTCATAATACATTTTCACTCCAAGACTATCTCAACTCTTCAACAAGCAATTGTTCATGTTATTGCTATATCTTCTCTCTCCCTCCATCAATATTGCATTCCTAAGGCACTCATACTCATTGCTCTCATTTGAAATATCCCTGTGGACAGGACCCCTCCATCCATTTTATATGCATTTCATTAATGAAGTTTTACTCTTCCTATTGTGAAGTGGAATTTGTTTTTCCAATTCCATTGAATTCTGACTTTCTTTGGCCAACAGAACACAGAGGATGTATTTAAGAGGAATTCTTTGAGAGGTCTTGGATATTTTTTAATTTCTTGGAATGCCTCCACTAAACACCAAGATGCTCAATCTAGCTGGTACTAAAGATGACAGAGTGTCGCAGAGCAAACCAACCCAGATGTGCCTCCCTGTATCAATCATGTGGTGGTAAGTTCCCAATGTCAGATGTAAGACTGAATGCATCACAGACAAGCTTAGTCAAGTCTCCAGATCTGTGGCCACCTGATGTCAGGCACAACCACTTGGTATCTAGGTCATTCCAGCAGAAGAATCATCTAGCTAAACTCAAACTAATTTGCTTAATCATAGTATAATGAACAGATTAAATGAGAATTGTCTTTACCTATTGTTATTTTGACATTCAGTAATAAATAACCAGTGCCACTTCATTTCCTTTACTGGATCAAAAGTTGTATTCCATTTTTTTAAATTAATTAATTTTATTAGTGCTTTAAAGTTACATGTATTAGTGGGACTCATCCTGACGAACTCATACATGCACAGAATTCAATTTCATTCATGACCCACCTTTTCCACTCTTTTCCTTACTTTTTCTCTCCCTTTTCCCTCCCAACCTTCCACAGCAATATCTTTTTTAAAAATTATAAATGTACCTTTCCTTTATTTCAGAAATTCTACTTTTATATTTTTAATTAATTTTTTATTCTATATGACAGTGGAATGCATTACAATTCTTATTACACATATAAAGCACAATTTTTCATATCTCTGGTTGTATACAAAGTATATTCACACCAATTTGTGTCTTCATACCTGTACTTTAGATAATAATGTCCATCACATTAATAACCCCATGCCCTTCCCTTTCCCTCCCACCCCTCTGCCCTATCTAGAGTTTGTCTATTCCTCCCATGTTCCTCCTCCCAACCCCACTATGAATCAGCCTTCTAATGTGAGAGAAAACATTTGACATTTGGTTTTTTGGGGATTGGCCAACTTCACTTTGCATTAGCTTCTCCAGCTCCGTCCATTTACCTGCAAATGCCATGATTTTATTCTCTTTTATTGCTGTGTAATATTCCATTGTGTATACTTGCCACATTTTTTTTTATCCATTCACCTATTGAAGGGCATCTAGATTGGTTCTGGTGAATTTTATGCAGATATTTCTAATTACTATAGACCTCTGACTGCTCCTCCCTATAGAATTAACACAGTCATTGAACATTTCATTTTTAAATAATTATAATTTTAGAATAATTTCACCAACATTATCCTTGCCCTTATAACTGTGTATTTTAGCTCTTTCCTGATGGTGAATGTGAGATTTGGATCACAGCACTAGAATTATTGCAGACATTTTAGCTATTGCTGCTATCATTTAACAGCAATACTATATGTCAGACACATATTTTAGCTTTCTTAACTCTATAATATATTTAAAAAGCAGTTATTAAACTTAGGGTAAATTGAGACAGAGAGAGGCTTAAAACTTGCAGAAGTTCACAAGTGGCAGTCAGTAGGGGCCAGGCTGTGAGACCAGACCAGTTCCTAATCTAATACTCTCCATAAAACTGATTTTCACAAAAGGTCTTACATAAAGAAAACAATCCATACTAAGGTAAATAGTTGACATATTCTTTCTAACCATGTTTTGTAGTCTTTCCCTCATCATTTTTTAGTCATCTCTTGTATATTGGAATATCACCAAGGCTCACCCATATCTAAGTCCCAAGTCTTCCTCAATCAATATTATATTCCTAGGAGCACTCATAATCATAGCTTTAATTACTGTACATGTCGATATTTATCAAATTTATATCTCATTATCAAGCTTCTATATACCCCAACATCCTGACCAAAAAAAATTAATCTGTCAATTTACATTACTATCAAAAAGTAAAAGTAATCATTGCCTTAGGCCTGATTCCTGTACAAACTTGACATCTGCAATCTGTATTATAGTATAGCAAGGTAAATCTTTGTTTGTTTTAAATGCAGATCTAATCATGACATCATGAGACCTAGATGCTAAAACCTGTTAAAATATTTTGCAGTTTGAAAATCTTGCATAGACAGGTCACTGGGTATTATTCCAATCTAGACTTCTCCACTTCACCCATTCTCTGCCTTCTTTTTATCTCCAGGTACCTGACACTTTTATTTACACAGATAAGTTATTTTTCTCACCATAGAGTGAGTTGGAGAAAGCTGGTGCTTTTGCTTTACAGAAATCAGAATCAAGTAGAGGGCTGGGATTGTGGCTCAGTGGTAGAACGATGGTCTAACACATGTGAGGCCCTGGGTTTGATCTTCAGCACCACATAAAAATAAATAAATAAAATAAAGGCATTGTGACAACTACTTCTAAAAAAATGTTTTAAAAAATCAAGTAAAAAATAATAGGAAGCCTAAATAAAATTATTCCTTAGTGTTGTCTATTACTCTTTTTTCTTAAAAAAAATTTTTAGTTGTAAATGGACACAATATCTTTATTTATATTTATTTATTTTTCTGTGGTACTGATGATTGCACCCAGTGCCTCATGCATGAGACACAAGCTCTCTACCACTGAACTGCAACCCCAGCCCCTTATTTCTCTTTATTCTAGCTGCAAGAATGAAAGAACTGAGTATAAAAGAGAAGGAGAATTTGATGAGAGACTCATTTGCCAAGGTAGGAGTAAATGCTAATCATTATTCCCATTATAAATAAATACTACAAAATAGAAAGGTTCTGCCCAAATGAGAGAAGACTGAAATAAGTGTATGTAGTCCCCATCTTCTGATCTGGTCTCCTTAGTTGTGTACAAATAAAGCACAGGATAAGACCATCATTTTATAGTCTCTGGAGTTTTCAAATAATTGTACAAATAATATATATGATATTAAAGGCAAGAAGACCATGATCTCATCAGTTTTATATGTCTGGGTGAGAAAACTGAATTAAATGTGAAACATCTTAATGCTCTTATTTAAAACAAATAGAATAGCATTCTCAAAGAAACACTACAAGTATAGTGTAATATGAAATATACAAAAGACAGATTAACAATCAGGTTTACAGAAAGGAACACAATTTTTTCACAATAAATATTTTGTATTTTCTCAGTAACATGAAAAGTGGAAAGAAAGACAATATAAGTTTATTTTAGGGCTATGGAATGCAACATACAACATTAAGATTCAAATCAAAGAACAGTGAAACTAAAGCAAACTGTCACAGAACTTAGAGATGGCTAAAGAAACCTTAAAACAAGAATCACCATAAGTACGAGAATGAAAATATCTCTATCAGAATCCTCACATTATTATTTTTTATTTATTACTATTATTATTGCACTTGTAGCAATATTTAAAATGGATACATATTTGGGAAAATAAACATTTTTGTAGTTTAAGTAATATACATATTTTATCAACTTTATATATTTCCCATAGAAAAGAAGTAAACCTTTTCATTTGAGTGGCAAGTTGGATAGAGAATATTTGCAGATTCAAAGTCAAGACTTTTTTCCTGAGCTATTTCCATAAATATCAAACAACCTACTCAAAATCTCCACTTAGTTATTTAACTAAGACACCTCAATTTGTACAAATCAACTGTAATTTTGTTTCTTATAAGGCTATCCACATCAAATGTTCACTTTAAAAAATGATACTATCCTCTACCCAGTTTCTCAAGCTTGAAGCTTGTTATGCATGTTTAGTCTCATTCCATAAGATCTAAATCTCAAGTGGGTGTGCTGTCAGTTCATATGTATTCCTACAGACCTGGTTACCATCATTACTCTCTTATTTGGGTAATCTTCCAACATGCATTTCTTTGGTCCATTCTCCACAATGCAGACAGAATAACATCTTTTGAAAATGTAATAATGCTATTTTTCTGCTAATAAATGTACCTAGAATGAGGAGAGTGCTTCATTTGGTGTGGAAGACCTTGTCTAAATGGCACCCAGCTGCCTGTCCAAAGTCCTGTGTTACCTTGTCAATGTCATTTCCATTCTAATATAGGGATTGTATGGGTTCTTAAATTATCACTATTTCTATTTTGCATCTTTGACTGAAGCTATTGTTTTCCTGGCACTCTCTTCTTCTCATTTACATCTAGTAGATTCATCCTGTATTTCTCATTTTAAACACTTATTTCTCGAAAAACATTCCATAAATTAGACTCCCTTCCATGCAGGAGTAGGTACACTTTTTGAGTGTTCCTTTACCTGAGACTATTTAATAATATTTTGAGTATTTGAAACATTAAATAATATATATATATATGTTTTACATACATATATTATATGTATGTAATAATATATATTATTAATGCAATAATTAATATATATTAATGCAAATATATATATTTGCATTAAGCTAGGCATAGTGGTGCATGCCTGGGACTCCATATACTCCAGATATTGAGGTCCACATGGTCACCTGAACCTTGATGTTTAAGAGCAGCATAGGTAGCATAGCAAGACTCTAGCTCAAAAACAACAAAGCAAAATAGTACAAAAATACATTTGACTTTAACTATAATTCTATCATACATATAACAGCATGGAGTGTGTATGTATGTGTGTGTATAATCACTGAATTATTACATTTATCATACTATGTAGAAACTGATATTTTCATGATTGTAATAATTTTGAGAATATTTCAATCTTTTGAAACTTTATGCCACATCAGTATAGGAAAAAATTATGCTATCTATTGATTTCTGACTCAAGGCTTTACAGATCTCCTGGTCTCATAATTTCATTTACATAATGCATATGATTCTAAACTCAGACATTACGTTTTTTTTCATATTACATAAATCAGTGATATGCCAAATTATGTTCAGTTATTGAGTTTTTAAAAATAGTAATTATTCTATTTTTTTTGTTTGTGATAACAAAATGTAAAAGGCAGAAATGTGCAAAGAGAGATAAAGAAAAGATCTATTACACATATTTCCATTTCACCGAAGTAATTATTGTTAGCATTTTGCATTATAAATATCAGTCATGGATTTTGGGTTTGTGAGTATTTTTTTTTAATTGGCATTATGCACTTGTGTGGGAGGTCATACTTTGTAACCTTTAAAAATAGTTTTTATTATTCAATTCATCAGTGTAATATAAACATTTCTACCCATTTTACGTAGAGTTTCCTTCTAAAAATACAGATACTAGTGGCATATTGTATAGATAAATTATGTCTTATCATTTTATTTTCAATTAATAGGTAACTTATTTCCAATTTTTCATTAAATATTTTAGCATACAAATTTTCTTATATTTCTCTATTTTAGTCTTGGGATAAGATCCCAGGAATCAAATATTTAGATCAAAGAATATGGACTTATTTTAAATATAGTGATTGTTTTATAAATTGGCTACATTTTTTTCTCAATAATTTCAAAGTTACCTTAAATAAAGTTTAAGCATTCTAAAATAATTTTAAAATAGCAACGTAATTATCAACAAAAATTAATACTGGTAATCCCATGAATGTAAAAAGTGCATAAATCATTATCATATTATTTTAATTATAGACCCAATTTTGCTTATGATTTTAATATCTTTATCAGAAAGAGATAAAGTCCTTATGGGTAAATTTGCAGTGAAACACATAAAGATGTGATATTTAACATTTATGCAGTAAGATATCTGTGATTATCACTTTGTCTACAAAGTATAATTACAAATATGACATACAATGGCAATACTCCAATGAGTTTTAAAATGTTTTCCATATTGCACCAATGATCTATGATATGCATTTAAAACAAATGTCTTCTAAGTGGATATGTATAATGCATGCAAATGTAAAAATTTTCAAAGGAAACAATATGATCACTCTTCCAATTCTTGAAATATATTCATTGGTTTTTGCTCTAGCAATTGCAATGTCAGGCATCTGTTACTGTTTGGTGTGGTGTTGAATTTCATGGTTTGTTAATTTTGCAGTTCTGTCTACAAAGCTAATACAAGGGAAATGGGCAAGCCTTTTATACTGCAAAATTCAGAATATCCCCTGGGTAATTTTTTCTTCATGGATTTCATTTCACATTTCTCTTTTATGTGAATGAGATAAGTTTCCTGCTTTTATAAGTTATCAAGAACTATTATGGGTTATTCAAGTTTGGACCTTTTAAAAATAATAAAACTATAGGTGCACACAATTAATTCTCCAATATCGCTCTTCAAGATTCTTTTTACCATATACAAGGGAAGCTAATATAAAATTTTACATAAAACACACCTATGTTTCCCCAATCTACTTGGTTACTATTATAACATCTTTTTATTCATTTAATAATATATATTGTATAATATTTGATCCCTGGATAAAATATGTTGAATTAACACTATAAAAATTTCACTTATCATTTAATAAACGTTAAATATTTGCTGGTGATCCAGTGTTAAAGTTCTCAGAATTCAAAAATTTTGAGTAATAAAAGAAACTAAAAAGGAACTCCACAGAGTTTTCAAAAGTCTATTGAACCTTAATAAACAGTTTTCTACAATGTAAGGTTGGGAGGGAAACAAAAAAAAATCACACCCTAATAATACATCTGAATGTTTTTTATATAATCTGATGATTTCTAAAATTAGATATTCTACTAGGGTTCAAGCACAAGCAGCAGAATTAATTATTTGTATTCCAAGTATACAGGTTGCATACAGGTAATAAGAAGTTTACTCACCTGTTCTAAGAGTTAGGTAGAGGAAAGGTCCAAAAAACCAGAAGTCCTTGTTGATGGACTCACTCTGTTGTAGCAAATCAAATGATTTTATAAAAGACCTTCCATAGCAGCAGTTCTGAATATTAAAAACCTACCAGAAACTCCTCCATTATCACAGGAACCAATGATTCAGAGGATGCCCCTCCCAGCAATCTCAGCAGCTAAAGAACTAAAGGATATGCTTCCTAGGAGCTAGCCTAGAGCTGCTTTGAACAATCCCCTAGGTCTATAACTGCCTCTCGAGATTAATGCTTTCCTATTTTTCTTCCACATCATGAATATCCCCACTAATGCCTCCAGTACATCAATCAAGGATTCATACACAAAGAGATTTGGGGGACTTTAGTTTATGAAAGCAAATGTATTAATACAAAATTGATCATTGAAATTCACACAAATATTTAACTTTTGGGATTTGGTATTCATTAGGATTACATATGCAATAAACATAACTTTAACTGTATTTTCTAAGCTAAGTAATATGAACAATGTAGGATCCTAATAAATAAATGTAAGTTAATTTGTTAAGTGATAAAGTTGAGAATGAGCAATGTTTAGATCCTGTATACATAATATAGTCAAATAAACCCAAATAAGCAAAAAAAGATGATGGATTTGATATTTCATCTGTTCTTGGCAATGGAACCAACTTCTTCATATTCACTTTTTAGTCAATAAAACATGTATGAGGTTTCTATGAGCATATTTTAGAAATGTCCATTTCTCTCATTTCCAATATTCTTGTCCAGACTGTCATCATCTGCTGTATGGAATACTGAATTAGCCTCCTATCTGGTCTTTCTATACAAACAATTGTTCCCACCTCCTCCTTTCAATCTGCTTCCACATTACACTTTAAGTGATATTTTCAAATTGCAAATCTGATGATGTCATATCCAGATATACTAACTGCACTTAGGGAGATAATTTTTTATTAGAAAATTTCAGTATTTTCCATAAACTTTCCACTGACATTATTTGAAAGTAGTAAGTTACCTAATTCTCTGAATTTATGACTCTTTTTCTAAGGTAAAGTTACTTTCTCAAAAGTGATAGTATTAAGGGGAATAAGCACAAGTACACCATGTGCCAGATATTTATTAAATAATTATGTTCTTTTTAACTCCTCATGTGCTAAAACATCTGTTTAAATAATTGATGATTAGTGGTAAAATATGAAGAAATTACAATATAGAGTATTTTATAATTGTGATTTTTTATTTTTATAGTTTCACTGAAGTATAATTGATATAAAATAAAGTACATATGCTTAAATTTTTTGTAAGCTTTGGTGTATGTCCCAGTAAATCATTACCAAAATAAAATATCAAATATTTCTGTCAGCCACCAAAATTACAACCTTCCCTGTCTCCTAAATCCAAGACAACCATTAATGTCTTTTCTGGTATTGTATAATAGTTTGAAATTTCTAGTTTAAAAGTATAATCTGTATCATTTTTTTAAAACAAAGCCCTTTTGCATTGTATGCCTTTGGATTGTTGTCAAAATGAACTCACCACACTTGTGTGTCTGTTGTAGTGTTTTCTTTAGTTAATATTTGTCTATGCATTGCTCAAATCATGTTGCCTTGATTATTATAGCATTATAATTTATTGGAAATTGGTTAATAAATATTGTTGAATAGTTTTAATCCTCAAAAACTTTTTGATCATTTTAATTCTTTCAGCTTTCATAAAATATCTGGCATTTGTATTCCAATAAAAAAAGCAAAATTTTAGTTGACTTTTATTGTGATTTCATTTTGTTCACAGGCCATTTTGGTTACAACTAACATTATTATAACAAGTCTTCCTTTATATATGTATATATGGCCTAATTCTTTATTTGGATCTTGATTCCTGTTCTCAGTACATAGTTTCTACACATACTTGTTTAGACTTATATCCAACCATTTTGATTTTTGACCTATTTTTACTTGTGCTTCAAATTTTTGGCTTCTAATTTTTTAGTGCTAATATATACACAAGACATGTTGATTTCAATGTTATAATGGATTCATTAAACCCCTTGGAATTGTTTCTTAAATTTTCTTTCATTACCTTGAATATTAGTAAGATTGTTGTTATAGTTTGGATATGAAATGTCTCCCTAAATTTTTTGTGTTGATACAGGAATAGTCAAAGGTAAAATGCTTAGATCATGAGAGCTGTAACCTAATCATTACATCCTAGTTTGATGGACTACTTGGGTGGCAACTGTACACAAGTGGGGAGTGGCTAGAGAAGGTGGATAACTGAGATTATATTCTGAAAGGGTTCATTTTCTTTTAGCCTCTTCCCCATCTCTGGGCTCCCTGGCAAAGCAAGTAGAGGAACAATCCTTTGCCACACCCTTCTGCCATAGTGGTCTGTTTCACTTTGATCCCAGGGCAATAGAATTTGTCAACTATGAAATGAATCTCTGAAAACCATGAACCCAAAATAAACTTCTGCTCTTCTAAGTTGGTCTTGTTGGGTATCTTGGTTATAGTGAGATTAACCTGACTAACATAGAAATTGGTACTGGGAGTGGGGCTGTGGCTTTAATAACTAAACTGGCCATATTGTTCAGAAGCCTTTGAAACTGATTTGGGGGAGTAGTTTAGAAAAGTTTAGAGATGCAGCTAAAACAGCCTTGGAATGTTGTGGGTGGAGCTTAATAGGTTATGCTGGTGGGAGCTGGGAACCAGGATGCTGATAGAAACACATGAAGACTGTGCTCATGAAGAACTAGATGGGAACAAGAGCTCTATTGGTAACAAGACTCTTCTGGGAATTTGTGTTACATTCTAGCAAAGAAATTATTCACATTATGCCTAGGTCCTGAGATTTTCTTTGAGGCCAAATTTAAAAATGATAAACTAATTAAAGTGGTGGAAAAAAATTTAAGGCAGCACAGCATTCAGACAATGACAAGGATATTACAATCAGCTTTTAGCCAGGTTTTCTGTGAGAATCAGGAGCAGAAGACAAAGCAGAAGGATTTTAAAAACTTGCTATTTGGACAGTAAAGTGTTTGTAAAACTGGAGCCAAGGAAGTTGTGGTTGTTGAAGTGACTACAGTCACTAAAGAGATGTTAAGTGTTTTAAACAGACTATAGGAAAAAACCCTTAAGAGCATCTCAGGAATTGGCAAGACCACACCATCTAAGTCTCTAGGTTTAAAAGTTAAATTTTTTTCTTTAAGAAAATAACCTGGGGGCACTTTGTCAACATAGGAGTCCTAGAAAGTTGCTCACTATGCTTAGTCACACAGACACTAACAGGCCACTGTGGCTATGGTTCCAGAAGCCAGCTCCTCCTTGAGCTGGTGACAACTCTTGACATCATTCATATGGTGTTGGTTCTGCAGGACTGCAGTTTCTGGAGTTAAGCTTTCCTGGAGGCTTCTACTGAGATTTCAAAGGAAGGCCAGAATCCCTGTGAGCTGCCCTTTATAGGTGGTGCATGAAGGTGGCAAGATAATACTGAAGATGGAATGGAGAGATCAGTAATTAAGAAATGACAGAAACACAGTCTTCCAAGGAAAACTGATAGCTGTGGAGGAAGTCAAGCTAAAAGAGAGGTCACAAGCATTGCCACCAGAAAGGTCAAAGAAAGGGGTGAGACTGCCCAAATACTTTAGAGATCACATCACCTCCAGGTGCCCCAGGTGCTGGATGTGGAGCAACAGGCTTTGCTTGTCCAAATGGATTTCAGTTTTGTTTCTTTCTATATCATATATCTCCCTTTTGGAATGGAAATATTTACTATGTGCCATTGAATATTGGATATATGCAACTTGTTCTTAATAGTTTAGGAACTCATAGCCAATAGTTTGTCATAAGTCTTAGATAACAGTTAGATAACAATGGACTTTTGGGCAATGCTGGAACTGTCAAGACTAAAGGGACTCTTAGATAAGGACTAAATGCTTTTTGTATTGTAAGATGGACATGAGGTTTTGATGGCCACAGACAGAATGTTATGATTTGGGTATGTCCCCCCTAAAGTTCCTGTGTTAATGCAGGAATATTCAGAGGTGAATGATTAGATTACAACAGCTATAACCTATATATTACATGCTAGTTTAAGTGGACTGTCTAGGGGCTAAATGTAGGCAGGTAGACATGTTTGGAGGAGTGGAATGCCAGAGTTGTGCCATGGAAGAGTTCATTTCCCCGTGTCCTCTTTCCCTTTTCTCTCCTACCTGGTCTCCACAAGCTGAGCAGCACTCTTCTGCTACACCCTTTTATGATAATGTTATGCCTCACCTTTGACCAATATTCAGTGATGCTAATTTCTTTAATGATTGAATTAATCCAGTGCTGAATTTTCCTTCCTGGGAATTTTGTTCATATCTAAAATTTTAATAATTGATTCAACTGCTTTAAAAGTGTAATAGGCAGATTTTTAACTTTGTTTTCCACTAAAGTTTAGAGCATTGTATTCAGGAAAAAATGTTCCATTTTATCAACAAATTTATTTCAAGAAGTAGCTTCATAATGTCACTAATGATTTTTTAACATTAGCACTAGGCATGTGGTAGATTTAATTTATATGTTTAATGGTAAAAATTATTTTTTAAATTTATTTTATTCTATAGTAATCTATATAGTAATTTATTAATTTTATTAATCTTTTCAAAGAAAGAAGTCATGATTATATATCTCTATATAAATATATATTTCATTATTTTTAATAATTTGTTTATATTTTCTGTCCTTTATTTTACTCTTTTATATTGTTTCTTATTTTTTAATTAATAAACTTTCTTATTAACAACCAACATTAATAAAATATTTTTATGTTTTCACACTTTCTTGTGTATGTGTTTAAGGCTGTAATTTATTAAATAACTATATATATGAAATCTCAAAAAAGTGAAATCTTTGCTGAAAGCAAGCATGTATTTTCTATCTGATTAATTATATATCAACTATATTTAAATTAGTTTTAATTAAAATTAATTAGAGAACATAGGCATTGCTATTTTTCAGGAAAATAAATGGAAGTTAAGACTATCAATTTTCTTGAAGAAAATTGTAACTCTATTTTCTTTGCCCTTTATTGCCCCTATGTTAATAGGTTAATAATACTTGACATTCATGCTATGTCCTCTGATAACATACTCAAAGAATTACATAATAAATTTTATAATTTAGGAAGCTTATATGCCTAAACCTTTCCACTGTAATATGATATATTAAAACTCACTAGTGATACATAAAAAGAATTTTGCCATCTGTGACCTAATTTTTCTCTACACTAATGCACAAATCTAAAAGTATAATCTTTTGGACCATTTGTTAAAGTGATCTATAGATGTTACAGCAGGTTATAACCATCAACAATTTGAGATTTTTCTCCTGTAATTACATCTGTGATTCTTCCCTCTTGGTATACTTGTATATTCCAGAACATTTCCACAGGAAGCATCCCTAGTGTTACTGGTTCTATTTCCAAGGGAAAATAGTACAATAAGTCTTAGGATGAAGTAAGAAATTTGTGTTTTTTAAATAAAGCAGCTAGTATAAAAGAGGTGTAATAAAAGATACAATGGAGAAAAATATTTCTGTGAACAACTTTGGATATACAATTGTGTAAAATGGATATTCATAATGTCAATGTTTCAGAGTCCAGGCAGTATACACACACATACACACACACACACACACACACACACACACACATACACACACAGATTCTTCCAATTTCTCTTACTTAAAATTAACATAAAACATTTCATTAGTTGACAGATCCTCTTAAATGATTTATATCCCCTCCTTCTATTTCCATGCTGTAATTGATAGAATGGATATTAGGCATAGAAAATGGTACCTTCCAAAGATTTACTCATTTAGAATGTTACATAAACTTTTAAAACTTGTAAGTTTTATATTATTCTCACATTTTATGGATTACAATATGATAAAACTATGTCCTTCCCATCAAATCTTATATTCTCTGGTAGGTTAATTGCCAAATAGCAGCAAAGATGTCTGCACTTAAGTGAAAAGGGTGAAGGTAAATGTCTCTGTATGTACACATAACACACATATGGTTATATGGTTCATATATTCAACCTTCAATAAATGACTACTTCTTCAGTGGATATCCTTTCAATGTCAGACTCTAGTTTTTATCTTCAACAAAACCCAAACACATAAAAATATTTTTGTTCCCTGAAAAAGCAAGCTTTTCAAGATTCTTCTTGTTTTAGTCCTTGTTTACAACATGATGCCAGCATTAAGTTAAAAACTCTTATTTTTACATGAGTTTATCAAAGTCTAGATAACAGTCTTTGTGTTGCTGATGGAGTATTTTCACAAGAACTTCAGAGTCACAGGATCATGTTGACATTGTCATTAAATGGTAAATGTATTCCTATAATGTGCCCTATAAAATTTTGTGTTTTGCATTTCATATGCCTTTTAACATTTTATTGTAAAATGTTAAAATATTTTACTGAATTAACAATTTGTTTTAAAAATGTTATGAAATTGCATCATAAAAGACTCAAACTACCTGACTTATTAAATTATTGTAAAGTTGTCCTAATCAAGACAGTGCAGTGTTGGCGAAATAATGGGCTCACATATCTGTGGATGAGAACAGAGAGTTGAGAAGTACCCCTACACAGAAACACACACAATTGATTTTATACAGAATACCAAGGTAATTCAATGAAAAATTTTTAAGCATTTTTTGAAGAACCTCCAGATTAGTTCTCTTAGTGGCAACTCAATTCTCAACAGAACTGGTTATTTAATAAGTGTGAGGGAATATCTTGTTGTGGCTCTGATTCTCATTTTCCTGATTTTGAGCATTTTTTTCAATTACATGTTGACTGTTTGTCTTTCTTCTAAGTAAATTCTACCATTACGGAAGGAAAAGTATAGCATAATTCCACTTATTTTGAGTCATCTATAAAACAGAAGCAGAGAGTAGAATAGTGGATACCAGGATCTGGGGTAAGGGAAAATGCAGACTTGCTCAACAATCAATATAAAGTTTCAGCTATAAAAGATAAAAAAGTACTAGAGATCTACCATGCAATGTTGTGGCTATACTTACTGTATTGGGTACATAAAAATATGTTACAAAGGTAGATCTCCTGTTAAGGTTTTCCCCACAATTTTCAAAATATATTATGACAAAGAAACGGGGAAGTGCAGTTTGTTTATAAAGCATTAGTTGTTTTTTTTTTTAAATATTTCCTAGAAAACTCTTAGAATTAAGTAGAATCATAACTTTCAGTGTCAAGTCTTTATGGTACTTAGTTATTTCAGATGTCCAACTTTTAGGAAGCAAGTCTACATTCTACAAATAATGTAATATTCAATTTAAAAAATAGAAACAAAGTCCAATGGGTTTTGCACCAAAGAAACATACACTAATATTTTTAAAAAGATGAACACATTGTAAATAACATACGAAAAATGTACTGCAAAGTGAAATTATAATGTGATACAATTTTAGAAGCAAGACTCACAAGTTATTTGTTTTCATAAGTTATTCTAAGTGATAGTAAACATGAAAACAATAGCACCCTCTTTCATAACTGGTAAACATGTAAAGTGATACATGATACACATTTTTTGAAATTAGTTTGATATTGCACAGCAAAGTTGAGCATTTGCTTCTTCTAAACTCTCAGTTACAAAAGCGCTTTAGAAGATATGCACAAAACAGTTTATGTAAATATTATTGAAAACAGTGAAAAATGAAAAAAAAATTAAAAATCACTATTAGAATGGCAAAATAACTACAATCATACCTATAAGACAGCCTTGTGCAGAAATAAAAAAAAAAACTCACTGTAATCATTATTCTAGAAGTAAAATGAATGAGTAATAAGAGATGAAGTAGGTTTGGTTTATACAGACTTTAGAAAGAGGTAAGTATAAAGAATATACTTAGAAAGGAATACACAAAGGAAAACAAGAGAATGATAATACAAAATTCAAAGATATTGGTGGCTTTTAAGAACAAGTAGCTACTAGGCAGAAAGGGTAACTAAGGAGCTCTTGGGGCATGCTAAAGTATTACATACCGATTCATAGGGAGTGGGTGTCCCAGTTACTATGGCTTGTGTTTTTTTTTTAAATTATTGTGTGTAATATATATATATTGTTGAAATTTAATAAGCAAAATAAAATAAAATTCCTGAAGAGTCCTACCTGGAATTTAAAAAATAATAATTTTGGCATAAATATTAACAGCATAGATTCTGTGAAATTATATTTTAAAGATTATTTCTTAGAATTAGAAGAATTACTAAAATAAATAACTATACTATGTTGGAAAGTATATAGCTTTTATAATGATTATATTTAGACATGAATATTAATTATAATTTGATAACATAAATATTATTGGTTTATTGTCAATTTAATGCCTGAAAAGTCACAAGACAGTACTGCAAAACTGAAAAAGGAAGTTTTTTTAACTTTATTTATTAATTTTTTATGCTGAGAATCGAACACAGTGCCCCATGCATTCTAGGCAAGCACTCTACCACTGAGCCATAAACTCAGCCCAGGAAGTTAATTTCTAGGAGAGAATTTGAAGATTACATTTGGTGATAGGATAGATTACTCCAACCATGATATAATACACATGAAGAAGACTTTGAAGATCTTATATGTTATCACAACATGCTGGGTGCCTAATTTCTGTTTCATCCCTTTCAACAGAGACTCAATTTCTTTTCTTCTTCATTTTGTGAAATGTAACCAGGAAAAAATGCAGATTTTTTTTTCTGAGCAGTTTAATGGGTACAATTAATATCTGCTAGAAAAAGATTGAATATATGTTAAACAAATTGCTGATAAATTATATTGAAATGATGCTACTGATTCTTAAGGCCATAACATGTATGATTTCTAATATATTTAGTTACATGAATATTCAGAATATTCAATTGTTATTTTCAGTCATTTTAGTAATATGCCCAAAGTTTACATGGAGAAAAAAGATAAAAGTTTCTGTTTTGTTTTCTAGAAGCTCTTCAAAATTTTTATATGTAATAATATAGCATTCTCTAGTAATAGCACTATCAGTGAATATAAAACATGTACTTATTTACATAAAATTAAAGCCCAGACAGGCATATACATACTTGTGCACAAACACGTACATTATGCAGAAAAGTCATGAAGTATGTAATGTTATTTTAATTGAGATATTCAGGAAAAAAATTTTCAGAAGGAAAAAAATCAGCTTTATTGATTAAAAATGCTTTGCACTATTTTCACCACTTATATTCAGTTTTAAGTTTTAAAAATAAACTTGTCCACATTACTTATTTTCAGTTTTTCCTTTTCTAAATAGTAGAGGTAAAGTTATTTTGTCTCCTGTTCTTTACTACTTGCGCCACAGTGCAATATTCTAAAAAGGTATAAAAATGTTTATCTATTAAGAATGTTAATATTAAGTTTAAATTTTTTAGCTTTTTATATTTGATTGATTTCCACCTCTGTGGGTCAATAATTCTGCTTTAAAAGAAAAAAATCCCTGAGCAATTGCTCTTGCAAAACCAATCCAAAATTAAAAGTGTTTATACTGACTATAATGGTTGAGCCGCATCACATCAACTAAAGAAATCCAGAAAATATGTGTTAAATAATAAAAAAGTATTGCCACAAAGGGAGAAATATTGACATAATATGAAAATTAATTAATGATTAATAAACATACTAATCAATAAAATGAATTTAGTTTTTTATATGAATCCCCTTTGTATCCAGTAAAATGATATACTGATTATAATAATCATTAGTGTGTGTTAAATTTTACTGTTGAGTCATTGTTCCATATTCTTGAATGAAGAAAATGAGAAACTACAAATGCACACAAACACCATGGGAAAAAATCCTGCACACTCTTAGAGGTAAATGACCAAGTTCATGCACAAAAATTCATAGTTTTAATGACAGGATTTTCTGCTTTCAATTAAGCAGTGCCATCCATTCGTCTGGAGGCAACTTCTCCAAATTAATAATTATATTTTTTAAACTCTACAGTCTTTTAATAGTGAATTTCATGAGCAAATTTGCAGATTTTTTTTCAAAGGTAGGGTTTATCTAAGAGAAACATATTTTGCCTTCAAGGCAAAAAAAATCCCATATTTTAGAATCAAAAAAATTATATATTTCTTGCAACTAGTACAAGTATCATATTAGAGATTTTTTAAAACTCATATGTATTCTTTTCTCTTATTTTTTCCTTAACACCATCAAAAAGGTCAGTGAAACATTCCAGTCTCTAATACATTCCCCTCTCTTTTGACCTTGATCTTTTTGATCTAAGATTGGCAGATGTGAAGCCCTGAGGCAAAGCCATTGAGTTGGAGGATCCAACAGAGTTTAGGACTCATACATTCTATTTTTGGAATGCTACATTCTCCAAGGAGGACATTAACTTTGGTAATGGAGACTTGTGAGACACACTCATTTCTTGCTGTGGCCAGTTTCTAGGAGCCACCAATACTTTGTTTTTACTATTTCTCAAATGGTATCTATCTGTAAAAAGATTCCTGTTACAGGAATAAATAGTATTGTACAGTTAAAAAAAAAGCAAAAATGTAGTATTTGCTTTTCAAGTTTTGATAGAGTCCCCCAAATTCCTTCTCAGATAAATAAAATATTAGATATTTTTCGGAACATTCCTGTGTTACTTTGTACTGAGTCAGTGTCAATTATATACCATCCTTCCCCATGTGGATACCCAGCTTGAGCTTGGATCATAGCATGCATCTCTGATATTCACACTAATGATCCTCAGAAGACTTTTAATATTGCCTGGTCTCAAGCTTTCTGTATTGTCACACAACCTTTGCCAGTTCACTTCAAAAATTTAAAATATTGCAACCAATTCAGAAAGTCTATTTAAATCCATTCCCTAAATTTATTGGCATGACAGAGACTTAGTTCCTTCCCATCTAGGAGATAACCTGTCAAGAACCTTAGCTGAAGCTCTAAAAATTTGCTTCAAGATTCATTTATTGTATTGCCATTTTTTTTCTTTGTGACATTCGGTGCAACTCATAAAGCCATGCCTAACATTCTCCCGAGCTTTATTATGAGAGGGCAGTGGCAAGACATGGGACATATGTACACTGGCTGATGTTTGATCAAAATGGAATTCCAAAAAGTTAAGGGCTATCAGCTTAACAAGATTTCTCTAACTTTGCCTCTTATGTTATTTCTATATATTACTTTCTGGAAATATGAAATTTAGATAAGTTCAAAATTCCATTTTAAATGATAAAGATTTGCACAGCAACTTTCTGATCCATGTTCATGCCATTATGTTTTATTTTACCTCAAGCCAGGGATGATTCCTGCTTATTGTTCTTTAGATATTTATACATTTATTAAAGTCTTTTCAAGGAATATCAATTTGCATTAAGTATGGACTCTATATTCAAGGAATATAGAGTAATAGTGAATATAAGATTAGTATATCTTTGTAACAAAAGGCAAAATAATAAAGTGTTACAAGCAGAGTATTATAGACTGAAGTGAGAAATGAATTCTTAATATCCATGTAATATCAATAAAATCTATTTTTTAGGTTCTTAGGTAGCTTCATTCACTTCTTTGAATGAGCTGAGTAAATTATATTCTCAGTGTGATTGTGCTTTGCAAATTTTTGAAAAATAAGGTCAATGTGTTCTGATATTAACTACATCTTATATGAACTTTACCTTCAACATTTCTGTTGTCTCCACAAATAATGGACCCAAATAAGAACATATGAACATTTGTAGGGATTACTGCATGGGTATAATTTTGTTCTTTGTTTTTTTTTTTTTGGCAAAGAAATTAAGGGAACCAAGATAGCCTACTGAAAAAAATTTAGGATTGTATGTAAGAAAGTAAAGACTTTAAGAAAAAGACCACCATTGTTGTATTACATGTAAGTTGAAATTCTTTCTAGAATTTAACAAGTGTGTCTACTTTTAACAATTGCAAAGGATTTTATATGCTTCTTGAAATTATTGTTTCCTTGGCAGCCAGTAAGTTAGATGGTTGCAGATAGAGCCTATTATTCTTACTGTAGAAAGTTCAGTGTGAAATATTATTTTAAAACTCTGATTGTCTTTCTTTTTCCTACTGGGTGAAGAATTACTCCGATAACTGTGGATCTCAGTGAAACACTTTTATCTTTCACCTAGATTTCCTAATGCTTCTCTGCTCAGGTTAGGAAGGGAACAAATGTCAACCATATATATGTATTTCAAAAGAGCTGTCACTTTTAGTCCATAAAGAAAATCTAGACAATAGCCAAGGTCAAAGAAACAAATACATTGACAGAAAGTTCTCCATGGCAGGAAGCAATTCCTTGGCATGGGGTACTCAGTTTGTAGAGAAGAGTTGGTGGCTGGCAAGTATATAGAACTTGCTCTTGGTATTACGATATTCTTGGACCATTAAAGCATTAATAAAGTGGAGCCCAAGATCGAATGGTGTGTAAAAATTCTTCCATAGACTCAAAGAACTCTAGTCAGCAGTATTTATAAGGTAAAATGCTTTTTCTTCTTAAAAAAAAAAAACTACAAAGTTATTTAAGTTGGTAAGTTAATCAAAAAACATGTTGATGCTTAGTCCATAGATATTAGAAGTCAAGGCCCATCCCTGGTTCTTAGAAATTGCTTAAACAAAAATCACAGGTGTCTAATGTGACTGCTCTAATAATAACAAACAAAGGATAGATGGGGCCCTAAATAGAATGAGTAGGCAATAAAAGGTGAATTTATGATAATATTTGGTGATAAGGATAGGATATATCTGTCTTAAGGGATTAATTCAAGACTCAGATTTGAAAACTAAATAAGAACCTTATTTAACCACAATTTCAAACTTCAGATTTCTTTTAGAGCTGCAGAGTTTTGACCAGGCTGTTAGCATCCTGCATGAAGTGAGCTAGCCAAAAAGCATGAACTTTAAGGAAGTTAAAAAGGCTTTAATAATTCATTATTCTTAATTCTAGAAACCATGGAGTAATGTTGAACCAAAAGTTTAATCTGAAAGATCATTCTCAGATACACGGCACAAATATGAAAGTTAAACGCCTTTAAGAACATTTTTTTTTCAAATTGCTGCTAAGCTATTTTCATTAGTAAAGTTCTCTTAACTCAAACAAACATATTTATACATTTCCCCTCTGAGAGATAAGCAATAAAATACGTATTCTCAGAGAGTATACATGGGTCTTTTTGCTAAGGGTTTATACTTATCTAAATAAAATAGTGTAGATTAAAAAAAAGAGAGAGTGAGTTTAATAGAAACAGTGCTGACACAGATAAAAGAAGATTAAAAAATACATAAATAAATAAATAGGTGCATGCATGCATAATCAAAACAATGTCCCCCTTCAATTAAGTATGTAGCCCTTTCAACCAGTCACTAGTGCATATAGATGACACTTGGTGTTAACATTATGCAATAATTTTTCCTTTGCTTCCAAGTTCACTAAAAAAAATTTTAATCAGATATGAATTTCCATATGGATTAAACCAAAAGTAGAAAATAAAGAAACAATCATGAATATCTGTTCCATCTGTTTGTCATGCTTACTTTTACATAAATTCATGATTAGTAGTTGAATGATAATAAATCTCTGAGTTTTGTTAATGTAAATGAACACCCCAGTTACAATTCCAACTGTTTCTTGAGACAACAATAGCACAAATCTTAAAATTGCAGAAGTTAAGCCTTGTTTTTAAAATCCAATAATCCTTTAGCACCAACGTAATGTCACAGGGCTGGTAGGGCAGTCAGATTTCTATAGGTGATGGCCTCCTATCCTGGTTAAGTGTGGTGTTCAAATAAAGTTGTAGTTCTAAAACTCAGAATATCAAAGTTTGCTTAGGCAAAAAGTCATGACAAATCATCATAATAATACCTAAATTTAAGAAGGAAAAGTTGACACTCTAATGATCTTAGAGGTTCACAAAAAGGAAGAATTAATTCTAGATATGGAATTAAGGGTTCAATAAAGCTTGATGACAACTGGTCAATTCTATTAATCATTCTCTTTCTAAATATTAACCATGCTTTAAATTGATACTAATGTAATTATTTGTTATCTATAGAAGTATTCAAATGATGTTTGACAAAATTATTGGTGTTTATCAAGCAATAATTGCCAGGCTGTTGGAGGGAATTTAATACAAATAATAGAAGTCAACTTATACATATGGAAATATTTATTCAAGTATAAGCTATATATATTAGTGTACTGCGAAAAAAATCCTATAGAAATATGAATGAGGATGTACTGATAGGCTTCTTAAGATGCTTGTTGGTGACTTGGCAGGAAATATCTCTGAAATTTACTTACATACCTGTAAAATTATACGTCTTCTCTTCTTAAAATTAATACACCATATTGAAGTGTCATATAAATTCCACTGTAACAACATGATAAGATTTCATGCAAGTATTATAGACCTAAACCAATCTTGGGAAGGTTCAGGACAATTAAACCTTTCTTTTGTATATTAGAAAAAACAAAGTAATGTTACAATGGGAATTATTTTGGTTTCATATTGTCTAATTGCCTTAAGATTTTTATTTTAACCTATTTTTGAGAAAACCTATACAAATTATAGAAACCTTAAGTACTCTTGACAATCAGAAGCAAATATAATTATTTGGGAAGAATGAATAGTTATAACCATATCACTTTCAAATAGTAATTCACTCATTTCACAGTTTTCTTAATGTTTTTAGTAAGCACAGTAGTGTATAAGTGTAGTTTCCTAACAAGAATAACAATAGAACCAAAGCTGGAAAAGGAAAAACAAAAATGAGACAAAAACTATTAGTAATAAAAACTTTTTAAATACATGGATGCAAATGTATAAGCCCATCATAGTACCCAGAGGAAGTTAATACTCTCAAAAGGCAATCATAATTTAAAATAAAAATCAAGACATTTTTTTTTGTACTGAAGATTAAACTCAGGGCCAATTGACTACTAAGCCACATCCCCAGCTCTATTTTGTATTTTATTTAGAGAAAGGATCTCACTGAGTTGTTTAGTACCTCACTTTTGCTGAGGCTGGCTTTGAAATCGAAATCTTCCTGTCTTAGCCTTTCAAGCCGCTGGGATTATAGGCATGTGCCATTGCACCTGGCTAGACTAAATACCAGGTTGAATTCTAGAAAAAAGAAACATGAAACAGGTAGTAAAGAATCAGAAAAAAATAAATATATGGAGTTTAGTAAATTAGGAACCAGAAGCTACACAGAATCTACAAAGAAGTTCAGAAAAAGGGTATGTAACTGAAGGAAGATGTTTGGAAAAAACATTAAGAACCAGATAGTTGACAGTGCATATTTCAATGCTTAATCTAGGGGTAGGTCTCTTTAATTCCTCTTATATTCTAAGGACTCCTGAGATAATAACTTTAAAATTGCTTTTATTTAACTAGTATCTGCACAAATATACACAAATGTGTAACTATGATCATAATGTATCTTTAATTCTGTGAATTGAAAAAATTCTGAATTTATAGAAAGCTGAAATACTAGACACTTATTATGTTTTTCTTTTAATATACAAATATTTAGTGTGGAACACTATTTCAGTATTTGAGGAAGAGAATATATCCTGTAATGTTTAAACCTGGTTGTCATTCAGATCATCTGGCATGCATGTCCTTAGGCCCATCTGTTAGGTTGTCATGGTGCCATACTGAGGAAGTGGCAAGCTAGTTTCAAGTAGACATAAATGCCAACCAAAGATTAATTTAGCAGGAGAGCTTGTTGAGTGCAAAAAGTGACATCTCCTAAAAGAGGAAACTCTTGACTAGCAATGCCAAATTGGGGCCTTGTGTTTCATTACATGTGAGTACATCTGTTGCCACTTGTAGGCCTAATACCATAAAAGAGAATGACTTTCACTGTGAAAACTCCTTTGGAAAAATGGAAGTCTAGGTATTTGCAGAGTTTATGGAGGACAGAACTTGCTCTTGCATATCTAATGAAGTGCCTGAGATGGACACTTCTGAAAAATTGCTGTGATAAATGAATATAAAATATTTCCCTAGAGTTTAAAACTTTTGACCACAAATTTAATGGAATTTTCAAGGTCAAAGAAAATGTAAAGGAAAACATGTAATTATTAAAGCCATAGTAGAAAAATGGACAATGTATATAATGGGTTTAACAATGAGTTAATGTTTCAATATCATACAGAAAAGAGATAAGGTCAGGAAAGCAGAATAACTACAAGGGATATATTTTTGAACATTTTTGTAATATGGAAAGTATTTTAAATGATTGAAGATTAAATATAAGTAAACAAAGAATGGTTAAATTGCAAAATTTTGTCAAGAGCTATAAAGATGTATTTATTATATTTTGTAAAATGCAAGAGTAACAAACTACTTAGAATGAAGTCTAACACAGTAATATCTCAGAATATTGAGTATTTTATGACAGTGCAACACTTTGGAGAAATCACCTCTTAAACCCATACTAATAAGTATTTATGGATTTATTTAGAAATAGTTGGTGAATACCTAACATATGCCAAACTCAGTAATGAACTTCCCTAAAATGGCTAATCTGAAATAAATGTTGATTAAAGAATTTTTATTTAACTTCTAGATGCTAAAATTCCCTTAAATGTAGGTTTTGTAAAGGCAACATGATAGGCAGCTGATGCTAAATAACAAAGTTAGCACGAAAGAGTTACTAAATGGAAAGTCAGACACCATGTTTTCTCTCATTTGTTTCTATGAAAACTTTGTTTTAAATAGTTATAGTTTGTTTATATTATTTTTTCTAATGAAATCATCTTAAGTGTGTTTTTTAAATTTGAAATCACAAAATAGATAACTAGAGAGGTCTGTTCACTCTTATCACAACACTAATTTATTAACACACATAGTTTCATTGCAACTATCTTGATACTAGTATACTTTCTTAGACTGGACAAAAAGTTTTAAAAAATACTTTCTTTAGAATAGTATCATTTAAAAATATATCATCACAGAAATTAAGGCTTTTCTATGCGTTGCATAAAATATGTAAACTTGTTTTTTTGTTTGTTTGTTTTGGTACCAGAGATTGAATTCAGGGGCGTTTAACCACTGAGCTACATTCCTAGCCCTTTTTATTTTTATTTATTTTTTATTTGAGACAGGGTCTCCCTGAGTTGCCTAGGATCTTGTTTAGTTACTGAGGCTGGCTTTGAACCTGAGATCCTCCTGCCTCATCTTCCTGAGTCACTAGAATCACAGGTGTTCGCCATCATATTTGGCTATAAACTTCTTTTAAACACTTTAGGTAATAATCCAAGTTACTTGATTCCAAAATTTAAAAAGTCACAGCATCTTAAAGCTTCATCCTATGATTTGAAAGTCGTGAGCTCTGTTTCTTCATATGAAGATGAGGACAGAATATGCGGTATTGTAATATGGTGATTCTCTACCATACTTGCTGATTAATGTAGGTTGTTTCTTTTAAATCAAGAGATTCCACAAAACTAACTAACTTGAAACCGTGTCTATCTTGATGGCTAGAGAGTTTCTGTTTCTTAAAAACCTTGTGTTAATTCAGGTAGTTTGTTGTCTAATTTTGATTCTAAAATATGAAAATATGATACATGAAATCACTTTATCATATTGAAAAATATCTGGATTTTTCTTTTTGCACCTTATTGAATATCAAGTCTTCCAGAATTTTGAAGGACTATGAATTTTAGTAAGTTAACTAATTTATTGTTCAGATTAAGCCATAATGTGGATATCATTATCTAACTCCCCCATTACTGATGAACAGGATAATCATGTAAGTTGCTCAGGGTTTCACAGATGGTAAGTGGAAGAGTTTAGATTCAAAACTGAGCAGTCTTTAGTCACCCTCTTAAACTAAATTATGCCTTAAATGATGTGTAGCAAACCTTCTGTGGACAGATTGGATGAAATACAAAGTTATGGTTTTAAATGTCTTGATAATTTTACATTAAAGGAGCAATGAGAGGCCAAAATCACCATGAAAACATAAATCTAGGGAAATGAATTTGCAAAGGATTGGGCATCATCCTGAGGGCATTCTCTAATTTCTGGTAAATATCTTAGATCATTGTTGTTATCAGGATATGCAGCATGTGGGAACAGAAACAAAAATGACAGCCAACGTAAGGGTAAGTTTGGTCCAGTGATTCCAAAACCACAATTCACCATCAGTGAGTAAATCCAGCAAAAAAAATTCAAATTGCTACTTTGCTTGTCTCTCACTGAGTTCTTGGTTTTGGTGAAAAAATATAAAAAATTCCCTTATAATTTCTTAGAAAATGTCTATTCTCACAATGATTTGGGACAAGAATACACAATGCCCTATTGTTCCTAAATAAACAAGCTGATGATTAAAGTGGTTATGGATTTTTAGTTCCTGTCAGGCACCTGTTAGAAACAAAACAAAATCCTCTCTTGAGTAATATAGTTTATAACTAGCTCTTGAAACATGCACTATTAAAATTCTTAGTAATGTTAGCACATAATGAAAAATCATAAAAGCCATAAAGAAACAAAACGCTTTAAATGAGAACTTGAAAAGCAAAGCATTAGAATTATCCCTGTTAAAACTTTGATCATTAGAATTATATGCTACAGAATATGAAGTAATTATATGTAGCATAAGCGCAATATTATTAAGCAGCAAGATCTTCAAAATATTCAAATAATTATAATGAAGTACAATATATTTATAAAGATTAATATGACATTCAAATGAAATAAGCATTATAGCAATAGAAATCCCCAAAATGAACTGTGGTAAATTATAGATAATTTAATAAAGAGTGAATAAGAGAAAAAATATAGGAAAGAGAATGTTATGGATTGGACCTGAAATGTTCTGCAAAAGCTTATATTTAGGAAGTGTGATCCCCAATGGAGCAAAGCTCAGGATTAATGCTTTTTGGCAATGATTAGAGCTCTGACTTCATCAATGGATTAATCTATTAATATCTCAATGAGCTACTGGATGTTAAATGCAGGCACGTTGTATATAGCTGGAGGAAGTAGTTCATTGGGCGGGCCCTTGGGAATTATATCTTGACCCTAGATCCTCTCTCTCCTTTTTTTCCCTCTCTCTCCCTCTGTTTTGAATGCTATGTGCTGAATAACTTTCCTCCACCATGCCCTTCCACCAGTATGTTTACCCTCATCTCAGGCTCAAATCAATGGAGTCCACCTTTGAAACCATGAGTCCAAAATAAACTTTTCCTTCTCTAAATTGTTTTTGTGCAGTATTTCATCACAGGGACACAAAACTGATTAACACAAAGGAGTTAAGGGAAATGGAGAAAATAATGATATGGTCTAACATGTATACAGTCATATTTTCATAAGGAAATAATAGTGAGATTATGGTGAAAGCAAACATTTTGGGAAATCCCAGGTTTGGAAGTCTTAGTGAATCTCAGTGAGCAATAATATAAAGAAATTTAGATGAATAAAGAAACTATGAGTACTCAAAGAAAAGAAGAAAAAATTAGCCAGGGAGAAAAATGGATTTCCTATAATTGAGTTGAAATCATAATGATAATTAAATTCTCAATACCAAAATAACCATGGACATAGAATTCCATAGTTAGAAAATATATTAAGCATTAAAGCAAATAAGGATGTTCTCAGATAAACCTGAGAAACTTCACATAAATTAACAGACATATAAATCAAAAGAATGTACTTGAAGAAGGAAAATAACCAAATGATGATGTGTCATACAAGATGAAATCATAAGTATTATTAAATATGGGCAAACTTCATATATGGACTACATATAATGAAAACTTCTAATCAGTTTATTTTTTAAATAAAAGACAAAAACTATAATATACTAAAAGAAAAGATTTAGAGTTGTTTTTTTTTTTTTTTTTTGGTCAGTTCTGTGTAATTTCTTCCGTAGGGGAAACTTTTGTTTAGATTCTACTGAATTCAAGTAGTCTCTTTATTAGAAAGTGATTATTACTATTCAATAGACATTATCTTTTTCCTTATTTCATGCTTGCATATTTTCCATGTTATGCTTTTCTTTTTTATTTCTGATACTGCAGATTGAACCCAGCAGTGCTTTATGACTAAGCTACATCCCCAACCCATATTTTTTTTCAATTATTGTTTTTATTTTGAGACACTGTCTCACTAAGTTGCTTTGGGCCCTACTTAGTTGTTGATGGTGGCTTTGAACTTGAGATCGTCCTGCCTTAGTCTTCTGAATTGTTGGCATGATAGGCATGCACTGCTGTGTCTTGCTTCCATGTAACTCTTAGTGATAAATTTGTTATTATTTAAGCTAGTGAAATCATTTCCCTTTTTGACATACTTTAACTTTTTGACTTCTCTTGTAATTTTGGGACACTCATCTGATAAAACTGTTTATAGGGAGATATAGTAGTAAATTTGAAGAGGCTCCAGGGAAAGAAACTATCCTATGAAATAGAGAAGGATCCATTTTTTCTCTCTTTGTCCTTCATTTCTGTTTAGAGAGTGACACAAACACTCTATGAAGGGAATTCAAAGGAAAAGTCCCAGCAACTCTGCTCTACTGAGAAATTAAAGAATTGTTGATAATCTCTGATGTTCAGAATTCTTGTTCATGACACAAAATAAGTCACTTAGGTGATGCCACTTCTAGTTGTGTATTATGTTATTGAAAGTCAAGATTTTGCCAACTTAGAAAGGTTGTATGTAAATATATCATCTTAACAATTTGGGTCATTTGATTTTTTAGCTTCTTTTATGAACATAAATGACATGGCTATTAACTTGAAAGCACTAACTTTTGGATTTTATTCTGCACCTAATCATTCAAAATTTCTATCAACTTCCTTCACTATTAATATTCCTAGGTAGTTTCTCTTACATTTCTCTACCGCAAGCATCATAACTATAATTACTACATAGCACTTCATGCATTTATATCATGTCCTCTTTCCCACTTATCAATGCATATTCATCAAGATGTCCTTTAAAGGGGCACAGTAACTGTTGCTATTGAGTGCACCTCACGAGAGTGCAAATGATTGTTCCATAATAATATTTTTCAAAGTCATCAATCTACTGAATAGAACAGTTCTCTGTTCTTACTAATATGGTTGAGAAGAGTTTGATATCTAACAGAGTATAACCCTTGAAACATGGACCACCAAACATTGCCCTCCCTTGGATCAATAAAATGTATCAAAAAATTAAATGAGAACATACCCTTTTATCTATTTTTTCCCATAAAAGGTAGACTGCAAATACAGAGATAAAAGAGATAATAGTAATGTCAAAGAGAGAGACACTAATATTTTCAAAGGATGATGATATTACATCTGAAAAGAGACGCAAGTTATGGAATACTGTATATAATATAATTCTACTAAACATATATAGAACCATATATGTTTATATGGTTATAAACAGATACATTTCTAAATGTATCTAAATAGCTAGCCATATCTTCCTATATTTATTCATCTAACACTCTAATAATATATGCATAGGTAAAACTTAACTGTTTAACCTGTGTTTTACACTTTTCTCCTTTTGTACTTCCTAGGTTTTCGTTTTCTTTTAGAGATGGTTTGTTTTCTAAAAGTAATTGAAAATCTAAAATTATACTACTTCTCTCTTGGAACTTACTGCTTAGGAAAATGATATCAAGGGCACTGAAATGGAGTTGAAGGACAACACTTACAAAATAATAGACATTTGCTTCCAAGATTATGTTTTTCTAACAAAGTTTTGTGGCTTATTATTTTAAAAGAAAAAAAATGAAGTTATTATTAAACAACTGGTAAACTGGATGCCTTTTGTAGCATTTGCACTTACTCTTATATAAAATGAATAGTATATAAAGATGTCATATAAAGTCAATAATATATAAGTTTCCAATTCTACAAACTGAAGACTGGGTAATGCTACAATCCTCCTGTTAAAGACAAATAGAAAACATGGATTTTCTCTAAAAAATGTTTAAAATATGTAGATACCAAGAAGATTGTGAAGAATTATAGAGCCAAGAGCTAAAAGAAAATAACAAATTAAAGAGTTTAGCTTGGCTACTGTGTGCAGGTCATTTTTTTCCTTAAAAAAATGTTTTTCAATTACCAATGAAATAGTGAAGAAGGCAGATCACATGCTTAACTGCCTTTCACTACTAGGGAGTAAAAATTGGAGTTCAGGGTCTTTTAATATTAGGGCACAGTTCTAGAAAGCCTGTTCATAATTTAAGATGGGATCCTTTAAAAACCTTCCCACAAAGTGTGAATCTGATTCTTATATCCATTTGAAGTTTTCTGCATGCAATCACGAACTTCTCAAGAGATATCTAATATAATTCTAGTCTTCCAGGGACATTTAGAATGTAAACAATGTCTAAACCAAAATGAACTTATGAGGCACAAAAGGAGATAACTTTAAAACAAAGTAAAATAATGGAGTAATAACAAGAGATAGCAAAATGATGGAATTGTCAGAAACTACAACTTAAAATTGGTTCCCTGATTTAGGGCACCAATTCAGACAACATTTTGAAATGTTCTGAAGTTCATGGGTATATCACATCTAGATAAATTGTTTCTTGTTTTCAAGACTTGTAGAGCAATATTATTATGAACTGAAAGCAATGGATTACATAGATACAGAGTCCCTTATCTTAAAATATCAGGGCATGGTGTTTGTTAGAATTCATAGTATTTCTTTTCATTCTTTCTTTTTTTATATATATAAGGATTGAACTCAGGGACAATCAACAACTTACCCATGTCCACAGCTCCCCCTTTTTTTCTTGTATTTTATTTAGAGAACCTGTCTCTATTAGAGTTGTTTAATGCCTTGATGTTGCTGAGGCTGGCTTTAAACTGGCAATCCTCCTGCCTCAGCCTCTGGAGCCACTGGGATTACAAGTATGTACCACCACACTCAGCAGAATTCACAATATTTCATAGTTGTAATAAAAGCAGTAAAGTATAGATTATGTAATGCATCCAGGGAGTAGTACTCATTAAACTAATCCTTTAATATTTTGGAACAAAATAATTAATATTCAAACTAGCTGAGATTTTTAAAAGATTGTATATAGCCTAGATCAGTAAGAGTTACATATTACACCTATTTAAGTTTTACTGAAAACTTTTAAAATAAATCTTTCAATTTTTAGGGTTTTTTGGATTTCTTAATTATATATAAGATTTTTGAGATCTGTAGTATGTCCACTATAGAATGAATAAAGCAATTTGAAATAATTTTCCTATTTTTAAAAAATTTCTGTTTTTAAAATTTAGACTTTAAGAGAAAAAAATAAACTGAAATGTGTTTACAAGTACACAGTATTTGCAATTTGAAATAAAACCACATTTGTACAGTTTGAAATATATCCACAATATAGTTTTGTAAGTAATTAAGATAATTCAAACTTAAATTTTAGTTTGAGGCTATGACATTCTTCCAGCTATAAGAATGTTTGAATTCATTGTTAACATGTTGTAATAGAACATGGCATTATATTTGCATTTATTTATATTATCTTAAAGACAAAAAAAACTAGAATTCACTTTGAATCTTCTGGAATAATACCATAGGATATTACAATAACATTTCAGTATGAAAACTGATTTACAAAATCTTTTTGAGTGGATATTATGACAAAACACAATTTAACATTTCATTGACAAGTACATGAATCAAACCATATTTTATTTGGGTATTTGATATGAACTATCAGTGAAATGCATGCTTAAGTTTATATATATATATATATATATATATATATATATATATATTTAATGAAATCTAAAATGACTATCTTGTATTTTTTCAAAAAAAATTTCAGTTATTTTATTTATGTCAATGTTAACAAAAATTCATTCTTCTATCTATAAATATTGTCTGAACCCCTCTTAGTATGTTGCATAGAATCTTGAACATTTCCTTACATTAGACAAAGGGCAATGAAAAGAAGGGAGGTGGGAATGGGAACAGGAAAGACAGTAGAATGAATCACAGCAGAATGAATCAGACATAACTTTCTCATGTTCATATATGAATACACAACCAGTGAGACTCCCTTCATGTACAACCCCAAGAATGGGATGTTAACTAGGGTAAGTTATACTCCATATTTGTATAATATGTCAAAATAAAACGAGAGAGATTAGATAATGAGAGGGAAAAAAGAGAATATTGAACATTGAGGATGCTCAATAAATACTTGTTGACTTTCAAAGCACTTTTTATATTGGAGAAATTGATTTTTTATTAGTTGCTCAAGACAATCATACATTTGATTCAAATAGGGTATGAATTCTCATTTTTCCACGTGTACAGATTGCAGGATCACATTGGTTATACATCCATGTGTGTACATACAGCAATCCTAGTGTCAGTTGTATTCTGATGCCCTCCCTACCCCCCTCCTCTCCTCTCCCCTCCCCTCCCATCACTATTCTCTACCCATTCTACTGTGACACTTATCTCTCTTTTTTTTTTCTTCCCTTCCCCTTCACACCATCCTATATGTATTTTGTGAACCCATGAGGGTCTCCTTCCATCTTCCATACAATTCCCCTTCTCCCTCCCTTTCCTTTCCTCCTCTTTTCCTTGTTTCATGGTAATCTTCTTCTCATGCTCTTCCTTCCTACTGTTTTGAGTCACCTCCTTTATATCAGAGAAGACATTCAGCATTTGTTTTTTTAGGAATTGGCTAACTTCGCTTAGCATAATCTGCTCTAGTGCCATCCATTTCCCTGCAAATGCCATGATTTTGTTATTTTTTAGTGCTGATTAATATTCCATTGTGTATAAATGCCAATTTTTTTTTAACCATTCATCTGTTGAAGGGCATCTGGGTTGGTTCCACAGTCTAGCTACTGTGAATTGTGCTGCTATTGAAAGCATTCCCTCTAAAATATGGAACAAGACAGGGATGCCCTCTCTCACCACTCCTATTCAACATAGTTCTTAAAACACTGGCCAGAGCAATAAGACAGATGATAGAAATTAAAGCATAAAAATAGGAAAAGAAGAACTGAAATTAGCACTATTTGCGGATGACATGATCCTATATATAATGGACCCAAATGTTTCTACTAAAAAAACTTCTAGAACTAGTAAATGAATTCAAAGCATTTTTACTTGATTTGTTTTGCTATTCTCTTTTTATTATTTTAATTATTTAAATTCATGGGTTTTAGTGTAAAATTTGATACATGTATGCAGTATACAATTAATGTAGTTGACATTTCTATCTCAATTATTTTTGTTTTTGTGAATATATAATAATTCATAATAATTTCAAATAATTCATATGTTTATGAGATAACAGTGTGATATTTCAATACATATATATAATGAGTATTGATCAAATCTGATCTGGATAATTATCATTTCCATTTATTTACCATTATTTTATGATTAGTGCCTTCAGAATTCTCTTTCTAGTTATTGATAAAATATATAACAGTTTATTGTGAACTATAGTCATATTCCTCTGAGGCAGAAGAGTAGAACTCATTACCTTAACTTGAATATTAATCAAAATTTGGGTCAATTATATAAAACGTTTTTAGAAATGTTTAGAGATATTTTCTTTCTCATTGGTATTCCACAAAAATACTTGAAAAATTGAATCTTCATTTATGAAAGAGAAGTTTTGCCTTAAAGGAGAGCTGAAGTTAAATCAATTCACATGGTTATGAAGAAATCTCCAACAACCTTCACACAAACTGTGAGAAATTGATAGTAGATGTGATTGCTATTCTCTTGCCCACAATTTTAGCTATTATAAATGTTAAAGGTTAAGTAATCTTTTCTAATGTCACAGGGCTCTTTAAAGTATTAGAACCAAAATTCAAGTCTAGGCCTTCTTACTCTATATTCCCTGACATTTTAGTGAGACTGCCATTAAGAAACGTGTCTTCAGATATGAATTTCCAGACCTTTTTGAAAAATTACAAGACAATTGTATAATATAATGAAAACCAAGTGTTGGTTTGAAATTTGAACATGTGTATTAACTGATGGCAAAAAAAGTAGAAGACTATGCAACTAGGGTACATATATTAATGAATGTTGAGAGCTAGGGCTGTCCCATGTTAATCTAAAAAATTCAGTCAATCAATCAATCAATCAGGAAATGATGTACCTACTCTTAAGAGCTGATAGTTCAGTTATATTGATTTTTGGTATCATTAGGAATTATTGCCAGAAATTCAGCCTATCTCTTGACCAGAAAATTAGATATGAGAAAGTATCAACCAATAATATTTTAATGCTTCACTTGCTCCACATATGGCCAGTGGAAGCCCCTGTAAGCTGACTCCCTGACCTTTTTGATGTACACTTATTTGATGCCTACTTAATTACTTCACTTGCAAGATGCTGGTAACTTATAAATTTTTTTCTACCATCTAGTTCTGAAAGACTCAGGGATCATTCAAACCTTTAAAAAGCCCAGATACCTTATACTTGAAAATGATATCTATAAACCCAGATCTTGACACTAGTGCACAAATCTCTACTTTCTGCTGCTTCTAAAATTTCTCAGAAGACAAAAGTACTGATGGGATATATGTATATCATCTATCAACCATCTAATTTCCTTATTTCTATATTTTTATAACTATAAAACATTGTATGCATGTACATATATATTTATATATTCACTAATAGTTTGTTTTTAATTCTATTTAATATTTGAATTTCTATAGCTCTAAACCAACATCCCATAGATCATTCAAATATTACTCCTTTTTAAAGAAACTTTGTAAATTCTTTTTCTAAGAATGAAAATAGATAATGCCATTGTCTTCAAAATAATTATTCATTTTCTCAAATTCACAGTACAGAGTAGTTTTGAGTCTGCTAAATAAATTTGCAGGAAAATAACTAGAAAACAATACTTGCTTATAGCAATTTTATACCTAAATATTATTTATTACTGGGTACTTACTTATATAATATACTTTCTTTATTATTATCCACTTCCCATTAAGGATACTGAACACATATTAAGTGTGCTGCTGGGTGAAGTTTGGAATAGTCTTTCTCCAATGTGAGCTGCACCCCTTTGTAACATTCAGAGCAATCATACCAGCACACCTTCATGCTTTGCCTGTCAAGCCATGCCTCCTACTCCTCAGCAGCATGCAGTATGGAATCTTTTAGTTTTAGCTTTCTTAACTCAGCCTGAATTTTCAATATTTATCCCCATTGTAGAATATAGTAAGTTGGTGTCTTTTTATTGAAGGAAAATAGTGTATTTTCTGAATATAGCACATATTACAAATATTATCAAGCTGTATAATATGATACTTTAATGACAAGTTATATTCAATCTAACATCTTACTTTTAATGACACCCCAAATCAACACTTTTAATAAATACAGCTAATTTTTGCGGATTATTTTAAAAGAATCATAATATAGAAAGAGTTCTGAAAGTGATAGGTCATTAGACTTATGAAACAAATAAGCTCCTGTACTTGATATTATATTCTATGATGTCATATTTTGCTCTTAATGAGATTTAGGATCAAGAATTTCTCCATTTGGATTAATAATGTTACTCTTTTTTATTTTTTTTAAATAGAGAGGGAGAGAGAGAGAGAATTTTTAATATTTATTTTTTAGTTCTCGGCGGACACAACATCTTTGTTGGTATGTGGTGCTGAGGATCGAACCCGGGCCGCATGCATGCCAGGCGAGCGCACTACTGCTTGAGCCACATCCCCAGCCCAGTAATGTTACTCTTAAAAATGTGTCATATGCTTATCTTGTTGGAGGGAATTTCACTATAATTAAAATCCAAATCAAGTGCACTACTACTGATGGTTAACACAGCCTTCTGCATATCAGGTTATCAAGTCAATCAGAACTGCTTGCTTCCATATTTATCTGGATACCTGTATAAATGCATTTGATAAATTTCACAGAGGGGGTATATTTGGTTAACTTTATAAGAATATTTATTTCAAAAATACAATGTATTCTTACTTGTTTAATATTTTTATTTATTTGCTTATCAATTTTCTGCATATTGCCTCCAGACACAATTTGATGCAAATTTATAGAGTGCTGAGTTGTGCTCCTCTGTCTTAGTTTATTTAAATCCTTTTGAGGGATTTGGTTACTATCTTCACTGAATTATTTCTGCTAAAATAATACTTTCAACTTGTTAAATATAACTTTTTTTGCTTGTACCTGCATGTGTGTGTTTGTGCATACTTATTTTTGTTTAGGTAAAATATCCTCACTGACTTATATTTATTCTTTCTAATACACTTTATTTGTATTTTCTTTTTAATTCTTCTACCAGAAAAATCAATTCAAGTAATGAGTTAATTAATGATTTTAAATTATGACATTTTAACCAATTGTGGATGTACTTAAAATAACATACTCCATTTATCCAGAATATTTTGGATATTTGATTGCTATACAGATTATTTGACTGAGTACATTCTTTTTTAAAACTTTTAATTATTTACTGAGATATGATGGACATACAAATTGCTAGAAGTGAAACTGTTGTATAATATTATACTTCCATTTTGATTTTTATGGGGAGTGGGAGTACCTGTGATTGAACTCAGGGACACTCAACCACAGAGCCACATCCTTAGCCCTACTTTGTATTTTATTTAGAACCAGGTTCTCACTAAGTTGCTGAGTACCTCCCTGTTAGTAAGGCTGGTTTTGAAATCTCAATACTCCTGCCCCAGTCTCCCAAGCCACTAGGGTTACAGGTGTGCACCACCGATCCAGGCAACCAGTTTTAATTTAATTGAGAGACCTCCATACTATTTTCTGTAGAAGCATCACCATGTTACAATTTTACATTCCCACCAATAATATAAAGGGTTTCAAATTTCCCCTATCATTGCCAAACTTGTTATCATTTTTTAATAAACAATAGACATTCTAACAGGTGTGACTTCATATCTCACTGTTGGTTTGGTTTTTCATTTACCTTTTCTTCTACCAGAAAAATAAATGCAAGTAATGAGTTCTTTCCAATTAAGTTTCAGAAGGTTCATTCTCTACTAAAACTCTCTAAATCTGCATTTCACATCTAATTGAGTAGATTTTTATGTATATATTGGCAATTACATATCTTTGAAGAAATGTCTACTCAAGACATTCATCCATTTTTTAATCATTTGTAGGAGCTTCTCTATTTAGACTATTATTCCCTAATGTAACACATATACTATATTTTCTGCCATTCCACAGGTTTTCTTTAAATTTTGTTGATTATTTCCTTTACTGTTGAGAACATTTTAGTTTAATGTACTCTGAGTTGTCAAATCTTACTTTTGTTGCCTGTGCTTCTGATATCATATCTATAAATAATTTCTAAGACCAATGTTAGGAATTTCATTACCATGTTTTCTGGTGTGAGTTTTGGAATTTCAGATCTTACCTTGAAGGCTTTAATTTTTTTTGTTTTTGTGTATCAAGAAATATAGATATACAATGATATTTTTTACATATGAATATAGTTTTCCCAACATCTTTTGTTGAAAAGCTATCTTTTCCCTTTGAGTACTTGGTAGCCTCACTGAAGCCCAGTGGACTACATAGGTGTGTTTAATTGTACCCTCTTTCTGTCATTCCACTGGTATGTATATCTGTCTTTATGCCAATAGCATAATATTCTAATTGCTGATTCTCATTCTCACCAATTTTACTCAACCTTGTTCTGGAAATCCTAAATAAAAAGTTAAGCAAAGAAAAAGAAGTAAATAAAATAAAAGTTGAAATAAATAAAATTAATTCTAATAAAAAAGGAAGTAAAATTATCCTTTTACAGATAACATAATATTATAAGTAGAAAGACCTAAAGCCTACAGTAAATAAAGAAAAAAACCATTAGATCTCATAAGTGAATTCAGTAGATTTACTGTATACAAAAATCAATATTCAAAAATCAGTTGCATTTCTATACAATAACAATGAGCTATCTGAAAAGTAATTTGAAAGAATACACATTTACAAAATTGTCAAAATAATAAGATACTTAGAAATAAACTTAACCAAGGAGGTGAAAGGATTATGTATTGAAAGTTATAATATAATAAAACAATTGGAGAAGATAAAAATAAAACAAAATTAACCAATGTTTTAGATTAGAAGAATTAATTTTTTTTTTAGTTTTCAGGGTTGAAACCAGGGTGCTGTACTGCTGAGTTACATCCCCAGCTCTTTTCATTTATTTAGATATTTTTTATTTTGAGACAGGGTCTTTCTAAGTTGTCCAGCTAGCCTTAAAGTTGGGACTCTCCTGCTTCTCTCCGCTGAGTGTCTGGGATTATAGGCCGTCACTAACTTGATATGCTAGAAGAGTTAGTTTTGTTCAAATGCTTATACTACCCAAAATGATGTACAAATTCAATGTTATACTCATGAAGGATACTTTTAAATGCATTGATTTTATTTAAAGATTTTTTTCTAGTTTTCTGTTTACTTTAAGAAAAGTTAAATGTCTCAATGAATAACCATTGTTCATTTTGCAAATAATTTTTTCATGAATTAGCAAAATTTCACTATTTATGAATTATCTTGATTGTAGTTGATAGCAAAGTTTAGGTAATATGTCATCAACACACTAAACTTCATTCAAATGTATGACAGTTATTTATTTAAAATATGTGAGAACAGATGACTAATATAAGTGAAGGAATTTATTTTGTATCATTACAGATTTTTTCTGAACTTGTTCAAGAACAGTGATAATAAAGGTAATATGTCTTAAGTATTATTGAAAGTAGATATTGACATTCTACAAATTATGTAAATATGCATGTTTCCATTAATACAACAAAATAGGAACATAAAATATGTATAGTATATTAAGCTAATCCATTAAACATTTTTAAGTGAATTATGTAGATATATTTCCAAAAAATTTGGTACATAGAGTAGATCTTTTGCATGTTTTTTAAGAAGTTGCATGTTTATGAACTGAGTAAATCATGATTATTCCCATTCTCATGATGTTTTTATCAAAGGAGAAGATGCCTAATTCATTCTATCAAATAATAGTATGAATGATTTCACTCGTTTCTTTTTTATCATTTTTCTCTCTTTCTTTCCTTCCGTTCTTCTCTCCTTTCCTGCTTGGCTTTTTTTTTTCATATTAGTGGAGTACTAAAATAGGTCCAAGTACTGTTCTAAGTCCAAAAAGTATGCTGGTTACCTTGGATGACTTTTTCTCATTCAGCACTTGCCATATGACTCACCAACTTACTGAGTGTTACTTAATACTTGGAACAAGGACAAGATTTAAGCTGCTTAAATATTTAAGATGCATGGAACCACTGAAATACAAATCTAGGATTTGAAGATGGTGTAATTTAATATGTGGAAATTTAATGTCTAGAAATAAAAAGAGAATAAGGATACATATCCAAATAAATAATTTTTTCAGGTATTTGTTTGAAATAAAATGTTTCTACAGGCTACATATCAACAGTCAATATAGTTCTGAAAGTGTATATTACATATTTGAAGAATAGATGGGTGAACATTTTTTATTTTATACTAATATTGGAAAAAATTCTAGGGTGGCTAATATCTGTGTAACAGTAGATGCTAATATATATCTGCTATGTATAATATACACAGCAGATATATATTATTCTTTCATTACTGCAGTAAGTGTGCTTCATTCATATGAAATATGCTTGACACTTTTGAGAAAAGTGAATAATATCTATATTTTTAATCTAATTAGATACAGAAATCATCAAAATATCAGATAAGAATGAAAGCAAAGTGATAATGTTTATCAACACAGAAGAAGTTAGTGTATACTACAATTTATTTTAAACATAAGAAGCATTTTGATGAATTCAAATAGAACTTTTCTTTACAGGTGGAAAAAAAGTTTGGAAATGATAGTATAGTTCTTGGCAAGCTTTCTTTTGCGGAAGAATTGTTGTTAATTGAAATCCTTTTCTTTGTGAAATGAAATTTTAAAAATTATTAAAAAAATAAAATGCTGCAATCTTTTTAGATTCAATAGATATAAAATTGGTTAAAATGTTCATTTCGTTTTTGTTCTTAGATTTTTCCTGATATATAACAAAAGAAACATGGATACTATCATTTTTAATAGATATCTGGGTATTTTGTCTGCCATTCCTTTCTTCTTTTTCTGAGACCCAAATCTCTCCTCTACTTGAAATGTTGACCATCTCCCAAACTCTGATCTCAATCCAGGGAGGGGAGTCTGAATCAAATTGACCAATCAAAATATTCTAAGTCCTTTTTTTCAATAACTAGTACAAGGTTTGGCCAAGTAGAGCCAATAAAAGAATCATGTCTGAAGAGGTTCAGAGTGGCTTCAAAAGACTTCATCTGTCTTCCCTCTAAAACCGTGAGTAGCATGCATCATATCAGTGTGTTCAGATGATCACTGCCATCAACACTTTATCCATTTAACTATGACATTCACTAAAGTATCTGAAGCACTGAGGATGGAGAATGAAACCAGAAGTTAGCTCTTAGGTAAGTCTAAAAAGTCTGTTGTAAAATCAACTCCTAAATTTCTGTAGTTTAACAAAATAAAATTTTCTTACTTGACTCTCAGTCTGATATCATTTAAAGATTTCCCACCAAACAGTCATTTAAAAAAATGAAACTGGATTCCTTACTTCATGCAATTATTCTACATGTAGAGCTATATATTTTTCTATATGCAGATTGGAAGAGAATCTGGAGGAAAAAAAATAGCTTGGGGGCCCAAAATGTATCATGCTATTAGTGAAGCATGAATTACAAATTATGTAATATATAATACATGTAATCTATCATTAATAAGACATATACCTATAAACACACATAAATACACACACAGACATACTCACATGCATGTGTTTCCAGGCATGATGGCACACACATGTAATCCCAAAGACTCTGGAGGCTGACGGAGGGAGATTAAAGTTTGAGGACATGATCTCAACAAATGGGGAGGCAGCAGGATCATGAGTTCAAAGCCAGCCTCTGAAACATAGCAAGGTTCTAAGCAACTCAGTGACACTTTGTCTCTAAATAAAATATGAAAACGGTTGGTGATGTGGCTCAGTGGTTTAGCATTCCTGGATTCAATTCAGAGTACAAAAAAAAAAAAAGAAAGAAAGAAAGAAAAAAGAAAAAGAAAAAGAAAGAAAGAAAGAAATCTATTTATTTATTTGTTTGTTTGTTTACTTTTTGATACTAGTATTAAACCACTGAGCTACATATCCAGCTTTTTTTTTTTTTTAAGACAGAATCTCACTAAGTTGCTTCAGGCCTCACTGAGGCTGGCTTCAAATTTATGCACCTTCTATCTAAGCCTCCAAGTTACTGGGATTATAGGTATAAGCCTCTGAGTTCAATGAGCCTCAGCAATTTAGATAAACCATTTATTGAAAAAATGTATTGAGAAAATAAACATTAAATCTAAGAAATTTTAACTAAGTTTTATATATTAAATTAATGATAAAAGAGAAAATATGTTTGTGATTCATTGCTATATATATATATACATATATATATATATATATTTAAAGTGATATTCTAAGTAATAGCTAGATAGAAACTGAGATTGAGGGTTAATGCTAATGCAAGTATTTAGCATAGTATTTGATTTATTTAGGTTTTCAAATAGAAAACTACTAATAAAATAATAAAAAATTACTACAATTTTACAGTATGGGCATATTTAACACTGACTAACCCCTCTCCCTTTTGGCCTTACCTCATTTTGACTCCTTCTCATTTCTAATATGATTTAATTTGTCAGTTGATGTAAATCTATCTTATTGTGATTAATTGGGATAAAACAAAATATTCCAATAGATATTATTTAAGAACACATAAATTTAATATACCAATGGCATATAGGCTTCTTGCTCTTGTTATTTGTAAGCTTTCAAAGTTTGCTCAATACTAAAACTTTTTAACATGGCCTCCCTCTGAAAGAAAGGTTAAAGCAAAAGAACAGGAGAGTGGGTTTCATTGATTTTACTGACAGGCATTCAAATCACCAGATCCTGTGACAGCAAGTCCACATTGCTTCTCACCTTGTCTCATACCACCATGAGTAGACACAATACATTGATTGTTTTCAAACATGAACTGGAGCTATGGCAAAATGTGTCATTGTCAAAGAGTTTAGTCTTCTTGTGCTGTGGTAGAAAGAAAGCAACATGAGTTGGGAGCATAAAGAAATGAAAGCTCTTTTGCAATTGCCAAACTCATTTGAAAGAAACACATTAGAACCCATTTAATAACAATATCTTCAGAAATGACTTTTGAATGTGGAAGTTATTTTATATATTCAATACTTTAATAGTTTACTCACTCTTGTGTCCAATATAGTTACATATTCTTAAGAAACTTTCTATTTGTCTTCACTGCTTCCTCAGAATGAATTTGTACTAAGTGATAGGGGTAGTGCATAGTAAATTAAATAGCCTACTTTCTTTTATAACTATGCCAGAAGAACTTTATAAAGTAATGCCATAGGAGACAAAATAAACAGTAAGTGGTTATTTTGGTTTTCTACATCTTTTTAGTTTGGAAATTAGTTTTAAAATCCTCATTTACATTACGTGCATGTAGTAGTGATTTCCTTCTTACTAGGTTGATTCCATATCTGAACGAAGTAATCTTGGAGCATTGGGCAGCTTGCCCATGTCCTGATGTAGGAACAACTTATTTCTCCTCTTCCATTTAATCAGTCACCCTGAAATAGCCTGCTCAGAATTGTATAGATGACTGACCAGTAATGTAGAGAAATCCTCAAATCTTCGACTACTTTCTCATTTTCAAATTAATTTGTTCACTGTGTTACAGTATTACTAGATGACAAAAATTAATATAAGTCTAACAAAGAGCAAAGATTTCACATTTTATGATTGTTTTAAATTTTTAGAGTTAGGTGATTTCCCCATTGGTTGTCAGCCTCAAAAAAAAATCATAAAATCTCCTGTGAGATATTGATTTTATCGAGAAACATAAGCAGTGTGGGTATTTCAATTTATGCAGCAGGGGTTAGGGCACTGAGAATTTGAAAAAGTATTACTACATCATGAAGAGTCTCTTGCTCTTTCAAATATGGGTCATTACCCATTCAATTATTTTTAGTCTTGTCTTTGTCTCTTACATTCCCCTACTATAACTGTAGAAACCATTTTCACGTTCAAAATTTAAGGTCATCATTTCCACTTATGTTCTGGTTAAGAATAATAATAATTTAATCTAACTTCATAAGAATGTGCTATTAATAACCAACATTCTATGTAAATGAACTCTGCTAAAGGCTTTAAGCCTCAACAGTAAGGTCACTAGTGTCACAGGATAAGTTTGAAACGTCACAAGATTTACTTATCACAATAACTTGAGACTGAAAATTATCTCTTTTTTTTCCCAAGGGAATATTTCTTCTTTACTCAAATCATAAATATATGAGCAAAATTCAGAATAATGAAATCTGCTATACTTAATAGGGCTCCATCTTGCAGAGAATTTCTAAATAGAGTTATAATCTCTACCCTCTGCTCACCACTCCATGCCTGGAACAGCTACAAATTCTGTTTTCCAGAAAAAGAAGGTGGGGACATAGGGACTTTATTTGCCCTTATCACATAAATTCCAGCTACTTGGTACATTGGTAGGCACATACAGTGTACAGGAACACAGTTGTGCATTGTGACATATTCAGGAATTAAAATTTGAAAGGTTGAGAGAGACACAGAGAGAGAGAGAGAGTAATCCTGTGTGTTCAACTTACACTGAGACCTGTTAAGGTCTCACACATACTCTGTCAATACCTTGCATGCAGGTGTTTAGATATTAGAAGACAGAAAAAGGAAAACTATATCAATAAATTTTGTGAACATACTGTTAGAGATTGTGGCAGATTTTTATATTTTCAGGTGATAGAAGTGAAAATATGTAGAGGATGACACTTTGGTTGGTTAAGAACTGACATAATGTGTTCATTCACTAAATCTATATTTTAAAGGGACTGAGGAGCAAATTTTGGTCTCAGAGAAATGACAATGATAATGAAATTATAAACTCCAGGCAGAGTGAAATTTATCCTATTAGTGCAAATAAAATCCCTACATTTCCACTTTCTTTGGTAACCAAGATTTGTACCTGTTCCTGAGAAGGAATGATGAGAAAAGGGTAGTGTGTGTAACTCTATTTTGAAATGATTTACAAGATGGACCCCTCTATACTTTCACCCTTTGGATAATGCTATATATTCACTTAGCTGTATGACTGTATGAGTCATCTTTAGATATGAATCCCTTCAATCTTGAAATATTTTCTTCTATATTACCACAAAATTTGTACACCACTTAATTTTTATATATTCAGTTGTGCACTGACAACTCCCTTCCTTATACAGTCCAGACTTGATTTTCTCAGCAATGTTCCACTGCCTTTTCAGAATAAATATAAAGCTAAACATTGAAACTAGATTGAGTCACTTGTCCTATACTGGTTAAGGAATGATGAAAATATCACATATTTTCAGATAAGTAGAGAGAATGTATATTTCTCTCCATGTTAAATTCATATTTCAATAGAAAATGGTGGTAGATACTTGTAATCCCAGTGACTCAGGATAAGGAAGGAGTATAACAGTTTAAGGCCAAATATATATATTTCAAATTTTTTAATTTGTTCTTTTTAGATATACATGACAGGAGTATATTTTGACATTTTATATATAAATGGAATATAATTTATTCTAAGTAGGATCCCATTATTGGGCTTGTACATGATGTAGAGTTTTCACTGTGGTTATTTATATATGTACACAGAGAAGTTATATCTGACTCATTCCATTGTCTTTCTTATTCTTATTTCCCCTCCTTTTTCTTCATTCCCCTTTGTCTAATCCTCTGAACTTCTATCACCCTCCTCCTTGTTATACGTTAGCATCCACATATCAGAAAGAACATTCAACCTTTGATTTTTTTTTTTGTGGGATTGGCTTATTTCACTTAGCATGATAGTCTCCAGATATCTCCATTTATCAGAAAAATTTATAAAGTCATTTTTTTATGATTAAGTAATATCCCATTTTGTATATATACTATATTTTCTTTATCCATTCATCTGTTGAAAGGCACCAAAGTTGGCTCCATAACTTAGCTATTGTGGGTTGAGTTGATATAAACACTGATGTGGTTGCATCACTGTAGCATGTTAATTTTCAGTCCTTTGGCTAAATACCAAGGAATGGGATGTCCAGGTCAAATGATGGTTCCATTCCAAGTTTTTTTCAGGAACCATCATACTGCTTCTGGAGTGTTTGCACCAACTTGCAACCATGAATGTACCCTTTTCCCCACATCCTTCCCAACATTTATTGTTCCTTGTATATTTGGTTTTTGCAATTTTGACTTGAGTGAGATGAAATCTCAATGTAGTTTTAATTTGCATTTCTTTAATTGCTAGATGCTTCACTTTTATTGCTAAGAATTGTTTTAGCTATTCTGGACCAAGGTCAACTTTAGCAACTTAGTGAGACTCTGTCTGAGCAGTTTACTGAGATGCTGTCTCAAAAAATTAAAAAGGGGCTGGGAATTTGGATCAGTTGTTAAGTTCCTTGGGTTCAATTTCTGGTACCCACCCCCAAAAAAGAAAATAATTTTCAAAGCTTTCTGTAAGTTCTACTTTGTTTTCTTAGGCAATTATTTTTCATATGTTATAAACTGATTAGTTCAAATCTTCTATACTCAAAATTATAACAAGTCTCTATCCAGGTCATTTGTCCATTATCCTGTTGAAGACTCATCTCTCAGCCTTTTGCCCTTTTCTATATCTTTAGGGTCTTAATCTCTCACTTATTGTCTTTCTTTCTGATATCTTCAAATTCTCCTTCTATTCTTATTAGAATTTAAATTGCTCAAGTCCATACTAACTATCAGTAGTAACCTTACTTCCTTACCTAAAGAGTTATTTCCTCTTGGCTTCCTGAATTCTTCCAGATTATGTTTAAGACTGACTACTTATGAGCTGTCTTTAGATAATGCTGAATCCCCAAGAGCATGCTTATCAATTGGACACAGCAGAGTCATCTAATTTTGGTGTAAGAAAAAAAATACTAATCCCCCACATAATATTGACTGAGTCATGAACCTAGGGATTTATTTGTTGAAAGTCTTCATGATTATGCTCTACCATAGAATCTAATCTTAATTAAAAGGCTTTTCTTTTTTTGTCCATAACTTCTAAATGGGTATTCGTTAGGATTCTGCTCTGTGTATTGATTTAGTAAACGGTATGAAGTGTTTCATACATTCCTATACCATCAATTCACATTCAACAATGAAAAATCCCACATTTCTATAGACAAAGTGTGGTTACTTCATTTCCTTTTGTTGTGATTTTGGGCCTGTCCCTTGTGTGTGCCTTTAACCCACAGGGTCGTGTCATATTCTCATATAGAACTGAATGCCTCCCCCATAATCTAGGGGTATATATTTAAATATGTCATATATTTATCACAAAGACATTAATGTATCCTGTTAATCTTACTTTATTATTTCTCATACATTCTTTGTTCACCATTTCCATTATGCTTTATATTCTACTGTCTTTGTAATTACTTTAATATTATGCTATTTCCCCATGTGTGTTAGTCTTCTTCATCCTTTGCCACTTAATTGAATTATATAATCCTTCAGGGATTTAGTTCACAGTTCATTGATTTTGGGAATTTCCCATAGAGGCAGAGATAATTTTCTGTGAGCTATTATAACAAGGATACATCACAGCTGAAAATTACCTTAAGGCTTACTTATCCAGAGTCTTCCAGAAAGTATTTACCTTAATAATTCTCTCTAGTGCCTTTGCTCCAGGCTCAGGCCACAACCCAACAATTTCAGAAAGTACAGAAGGAAATTCTGACTACCTCATAAGAGGAAAGAAAATTTGTAATTGAGAAGAATATTTGTGACTCCTGATTTATTTTGCCCCAGGCACCCTGGAGGATTCTGTAGTTTTCTATTCCCCTTAAGAGTATGTAAAATTGACCTCAGAAACTGTAACTATAGTCAATCCTAGTCTGGCTGGTGAAAATTACTTTAAAATAATCTTTATTTTTCTCTTCCTAAAATAAGAAAAAGTTGCAAAAGACTTTCTGATGCAATTATAGCTAGTAATGGGAAAACTTTGTTGTGTTATTATTAAGGAAAAAAATCATGGAATTTTTTAGGTTTTCTAGACTTAGCATGAAGTCTAGAAGTTCAATTTGTTGACTTGGATGATTTTTTTTAAATAGAGAAGTCAAGATATATTTTAATGAGGAATTCAACTATAGTCATGTAAAGAAGAAACTAAATGACATAAGCCAATCATATATAATTTAAATAGGGAAACATTTTTTAAAAAATATTTCAATTACTCATCCCTAGGCCTCTCCCCCAGCCCTTTACTAGACAAATTGAATATTTTGCACATCAAGTATTTCAAATAAGTATTGTATTAATCATCTGTTTAGCTAATATCTTAAAATTATTTCTTTAATTGTATTTTGAAATGATTGTTACTTTTGGGGGGGTTCTTTTTCTTTTGAATAAAGATAAATTTTTGGTTTTGATCTTAACTCCATATTCATAACTTTGCAAAAACATGCATTTTTACTGTCTTTGCTGTTTCCAGGGGTAAAAGCTCTAATTTTATTCTGTAGGTCACATTGAAGGGATACTCTGTACTTGAATTTAATAGTAATAAATTAATATTCCTTACGTAATTTAATTAACAATTTGAAGTTATAGACATTTTAATGTTATATCTCATCAAAAATATTCCCAATCATTTTTAAATGTTAACTCATTAATTTTCATAGCTCTCTGTTATGGTTTAGATATGAGATGTTCCCCAAAACTCATGTGTGAGACAATGCAACAAGGTTTAGAGGTGAAATGATCAGGTTATGAGAGCCTTGACTTCATCAGTGAATTAATCTGTTGAAAGGGTAACTGTGTGGTAACTGTAGGCAAGTAGGTTGTGGCTGAAGGAGGTGGATCTCTGAGGGCACACATTTAGGATATATATTTTGTTCCTGGGAAGTGAAACATTCTCTCTCTACTCCCTGATTGGCATTTCCTGAGCTGTTTTCCTCTGTCACACCCTTCAACCATGATGTTCTGCCTCACCTTGAACAAAGAGCAAAATATTTGGCCATCTGTGAATTAAGATCTCTGCAACCAGAGGAAGTTTTCCTCCTCTAAAATTGTTCTTGTCAGGTCTTTTGTTCACAGCAACAAAAAAAAGCTGACTAAAACACCCTCCAAGAAGTAACTGTGTACACTAGGAAATTTCTCCATTTAACCTGTGTTCATAATTGATATAAAATCCTTGTGTATACCCTAAAATAAATATTTTGATTGTATGATTATATAATTGATTGATTGATTTCTCATATTAGTTTACCTGATATGTTCAAGATGCTGTATTAATTTGAAGAATAACATGACAATGAAAATAGATAATGTTTAGAAATTTCTGATCTTCATCTTTTCCTCATCTCTCCCAAGTGATAACTGTGTTTTACTGTTTTTGAAGGAATGGAAAGATAATGAATTTGGCAGTTAAGAAGACAATAAAATATCTGGATACTGGAAAGTAATTGGATAGACAAAAAATGTGGTATTATAAAGCCCATTCAGGACCATGTTCAAATATCCTCCTCATATATTCCAACAATTGATAACAGGTTAGATGAAAAAGCTCTATAAAAGCAGCTATAAATACCCTGGTTAATAAGTTTGCCCTTTATAATTCAGTATAATTATTTAGTTGTAAAATTACATAAAATTCATGGAATAGGTCAGGATAGATTCATGTATGTTTATTTAATGATGGAATAAAAGTGATAATAACTAGTTGGTAGTTCAAATGAGATGAAAGCTCATGGGGGGAATGAATAAGTAGGCTTTTGGAGAGTAAAAATTTATAAAAACATAGAATAAAGTAAATGAAAATTATTAAAGGTATCAAAATCTTTGCCTTACGTAACATTTTATTTTGAAACTTGGTAAAGGTTGCCTAACCATTAAAATCTATAGCATTTATTTATTTACAACTCCCCCTTAACTCTACCCATTTTACAAATTGTTGAATTTGAAGACCATCTATTTAACATACATTTGGTTTAATAGATTTTAATGTTTAGAGTATTTTTAGTTTCACGTCAGAATTCAGTGGAAAGTACAGAAAGTTCCCATAAATGCTCCATCACCTCCACGCCCCCTCACAAATGCCCTGCTTTCCCCATTACCAATAGTTCACAATACAGTGGGTACATTTGTTAAGAACAATTGAGTGTTCATTGACACATTATTATCATCCAAAGTCCATAGTTAACAAGTGTCACTCTTGGTAATATGTATTGTAAGGGTAGTTATACAAGGACAAGATTCGTCATTACATTATCATATGGAAAAATTGCATCACTCTAAAATTCCTCTACACTCTCCATTTTCATCCTGTTTTGTTTTTATATATGTAAAAAATGATTTTTTGTTTTCTCCAGAGTTTTATCTTTTTCAATCTGATATATTTATTAAATTATATATATATATATATATATATATATATATATATAGTCTGAATATATATGTAGTCTGGCTAGGCTTTCAATTTTTTTTCTTTCTGTCTTTTCACAGATCAATAGTTTTTTTTTTCTTTGTTTGCTACTGGGAATTGAACCCAAGGGTGCTTAATCCCTGAGCCACATCCCCAGTTCTTCTTCTTTTTTTTTTTTTTTTTTTTTTTTTGAGAAAAGGTCTAACTGATTTCCTTAGGGCCTGAGTTTCTGGGGATGGCCTAGAACTAGCAATCATCCTGCTCTGGAGTTACTGGGTTTATAGGCATGCACCACAGCACCAGTTTTTATTGTTGTTGTTGTTGTTTTGAAAAATATTTTGTTTTCAGGATATCTCACTGTTTCTTTATTCGTTTACCTACTGAAGGACATCTTCTTAGGACATCCCATCGTCCCAGCATGATTCATTGAAGTGACTACATTTTCCCTGTGGTACTGCCTTTATCAAAGATCAGTGAATGATCTTGATTTTGTTCCATTTCTGAGCTCCCTATTGTTCTATTAACGAAAATATGTTCTTTCACTAATCTTCCATCTTAACTACTGTAACTTCATAATAAGCTTTGAAGTCTAGTAGTGTTAGTCCTCTAATGTTGTTCTGCAACATTGTGTTGGCTATTTGGGAATTTTGCTTTTCTACATAAACTTTAGAATGAATCTGTTGATTTACATATATAGCTTTCTTAGATTTTTATTGAGATTGCATTTATTCTGTAGATCAATTTGGAAAGAACTGATATCTTGACAATAATGAGTTTCCTCTCAATGAAACTGGAATATTATACCATTTATTTGGCACTTTTTATTAATTTTATCAGAGTTTTGAAGTCTTATACATGTTTTGAAATCTTGTACATAAAATCTTATATTTTAAAAAATATTTTTACCTAAGTATTTCACTTTGGGGGCAGTAATAAAAATGTAGTTGTGCTTTATTATTTTGAATTCTACTTGTTCATTGCTGGAATATATGCAAACTAATGACTTTTGTGTGTATCCTTGTGTCTTGCATTTTTAGTGGTGTTTGTTAATTTCAGGAGACTTTGGCTAATTATTTTGAAATGTCTAGATAAACTAATAATGTTATCTACACATAAAGTCACTTTTATATGTTCTTTCCCAATACATGCACCTTCCAATCCTTTTTCTTATTTTATTGCAATCACTATTGCTTCCAGCCAAATACTGAATAGCAAGAGTAGGAGGGAATGTTCTTGTCTAGCTACTGATATTTGGTTGAAAAGCTTTAAGTTTTTCATGATATAGAGAAAAAAATATAAACTGCAAGTATTTTATCAATATTATTTAACAGGTTGAGGAGGCCACCTTTGATTCTCAGTTTACCAAGAGTTTTTACCACATTTGGGAATTGGATTTTGTTAAAAGCTGCTTGTGTATCTATTGATATGACCTTATGATTTTTCTTCTTTTTTTTCTGTTAAGGCCATAGATTACATTAATTGATTTTCAAATGTTAAACCAGACTTGCATCCCTTGGGGGAAAATCCTATTTGCACATGATAGAAAATTCTTTTTATAAATTTTTAGATTTGATTCATTATTTTGTTGAGCATATTTGCATCCACATTCATGAGAGATATTGGCCTGCAGGGTTTTTTTGTAATATTTTTGCTTAGTTTTTGATATTAGGGTAAGATTATCCTTTAGGGTGAGTTAAATGAAAGAGATTTTGGAAAATTGTTATGATTTCCTGCTTTTGGTAGAATTCAGTAGGGAACATAACTGGGACTTGTGTGTTATTTTGTAGAAAATTAATAATTATTAGTGCAGTTTATTTAATAAATGTAGGTTTATTTTTCCTCTGTGTTTTGTAGGTTTTATATTTCAAAGAAGTGCTCCATTTCATTTAGGTTATGAAACATATATAAATTTTCATAGTGTTCCTTTATTGTTCTTTTGATGTCAAAAAGGACCTATAGTGTTTGTCTTTTTTATTTGTAATATTAATAATTTGCATCTTTTATTTTTGACATAGCTGAGGGCTTATCAATTTTATTAATATTTTCAGAAAACACAGCCTTTGTTTCCACTGATTCTTTCCTATTGATCCTCATCTTCAATTTAATTTATTTCTCCTCCTCGTGTATGATATAGTATGGCACATGATTTACTTTCCAAGTTCATCTTTCACTCTGTCCCACTTGCACTTAACTCTGTGTCATAACTAACTTTCTTTGTTTACTGTATTCTTTGTGAACTTCTGAATTGTCTGCCAGTAATATTGTATATATATAAAGAATAATCTGAATCAGAGACACAAACTATTTATTTTCTAAAGTTGTTTAACAACCTTTCTCTTTCATGCCTTATTTTTAAATGAATACCTAAGCATATTATAAAGAAGTGACATTATAACTAACTTCATTGAATATAACAAAACGTACTTTTAGGATATTAAAATCCATAAAAGAAAAAATATTACTAGACAGCCATCAATAATTTTAAGACAAGATTCAAGTGGAAATTACAGAATGGAAACAATTTCTGGAGTACCTAGTCACTGAAATAACTAGAAACTGAATAGTTAAGGAAAAAAAATAAACTTGAATGGGATGATAGGTCAACAAATATTATATAAAGGTAAAATCAAAAACAAAGAGAAAAGAAAATGAAAACAGAAAAAAATGCAGAAAAATCAATAAAATTCAATACTGAGTCCTTGTAATAATCAATAAAATTGATCAACCAACAGCCAGGAAAAGCAAGGAAAGGGACAAAAGACAGAAATTATCAATAATTAAAATAAAAAGATAATAGGTTGTTCAAGTTCTAAAATGATAACAGAATAAATTTATACCAAATTTACATTGAACAAATTTATATGAACATATTTAACAAGTTGGTCAAATTAGACAAATTCATTGTAAGACACAGATCACCCAAACTCACTTTAGATTGAATAGAAAGCTTAAATAGCCTTACATAAACTTTTTAAATGAGATCAACAATTAAAAATAAAATATACACCCTAAATGTTTTACTATTGAATTTGAGAAAACAATAAGAAAAAGTAAAGCCAAATCAACACAGATATTTTCATGAAAGAATGTAGGGTTTAAAGTGGGATATAAGGCACATGTATTACCCTGATTTCAAAAGTACTAAAGCTATCTCCAAAAAAGTAACTTGAATATCAAAATCCCTTGTGAACATAGATATAAATTCCCTCTATAAAATATAGGACAATCAAAACCAACCACACTAAGATATAATATATTTTAGCTTAAAGGTAGTATACTCTAAAAATGGAGGATGAGTTTATCATATGAAAAATCAACAAATATAATTCAATGTTAGAAAAATTGGGGAAAAAAAACCCATATCTGAACACTGGCATGTTTCTCGGGATCTCTATGCTTTAGAAACAAGAATTCAGATTCTTCAACTTTGATATCTGTCTAAATAATATTTTTCTCCCATTTTTAAGGCTGCTGTGCAGTTTCATCATCTTGTAGTTTATTTATTTTTTGTTTTTTCTCAATGTGAAAGTAGCAGTTTCAAAGTTTGTTTTCAAATTAGTGCCTGTGTTCTCTTTATTCAGTCTCCTTTTCTACTCGTTTGCTAGTTACGGTTTCTGCTCTTCATGACTGGTGCAGAGGAGAAGGAGAAATTATAAAGGTCTATGGTTTAGAAGATGACATCATTACAATCATATTTAGAATCTCTTAATATAGGTCTCTATTATACACAGATCTGTTTTGGTATTAGATAACTTTCTCTTTTTTAGAGAATACCCATCTGTGAACATGTAAAAGAATTTCCTTAGGACACTGGTTCTTTTTAATTTCTTATTTAGCTCTTGGGTATCTTAAAATGTAATCACTGTGTTAGATTCACTTTCCTCTACAGAGAAGCCTCATCATTAATGATTCAAGATTGTTGTTAATCAAATCTGATGGATGTTTTAGTGAAAGAAATTCTCTTCTATAACTAAATTAGTCCTAACATGGGGCTTCTTTACTACTCTGCCATTTCAAGAAAATTCTCCAAACCTTTTGCCCTTTTTATCAGAAATTTGTCCTTTAAGTTGCAGAGATGCATGCCTTGTGCTCCTGGAAGTTCCTTTGAAATGTATCTCATTTTACTTGAGGCAAAGAGGAGATAACATCACTTGTTTCCAAATTGAAAAGAGAATATTCCAAAAATTTCATGTAAGTAAATTTCTCAGCTTCTTTTAATGAAACTCTTTATAATAGTATGGGGCTAAATGTCAAAAATTTAGTTTTAAGCCATTTCCTTAAATTTTTTAATAGATTGTCTAATATGTGATTTTAAGCTGTGGATTTAACTGCTATTGGAGACAGCTAAGTGTGAGAAAGATACACGTACACAAAGAAATACACACAGAAATGATGGGTAGATAGATAATTGATTGATAGATAATATACTGGTAGATAAATTATTTTGCTTTTGTCTTTACTTCCTCCTTTATTCTTTAAAAATGTTACTGACTGTATCTGAAAAACATGCCCCTTTTATTTAGTATTCACTTGATTCCTTCAAAACTTCCTTAGGGAGAATATTCTTGACCTCACAGAAAAGACAGTGTGCCCCTGTTCCGTGCTTTGGAGCACTTTTTTTTTTTCTAATATAACATCCATAACAGTTTATTGCAGTATCTAGTGCCTGAGGTTTACTTAAGGGGTTTGAAGAAGAAAAGAAGTGAAAGAAAGCAGGGAAAACACTATAGCAAGGCTCCAAAAACATTTAGAATACCACACACATATTCTCAAAAGTGCTACTTCTCTTGAAATTGTGGTTTGTTTTATGATGCTTGAGCCAAGTGAATTTTTTTTGCCAAATCCAGGGATGTTCACAAGGACTAAAAAAGGAGCTTACAGAATACTTAGACTCCATGTACTAATTCATTTTAGAAATCAGATCCGAAGTCAGTTTGATTATGTGATGAAAACGATTTGCACATCAAAGAATATATATAGCTCAGAATATAACACTGTATAGAACTGAGACTTTGTCACGTATCCAAGGAAAGAAATGATCCACTATGTGACTGATACCAAAAAGAAATTTCATTGGCTCCATTTTATCTTAAGAATAGATTTCACTATTTTTCTGCCACTTAATATTTGCTTAAAGATCATAACTAAAGGTAGAAAAAAAAATCAATTCTTCTGATTCTAAATTATTTGATAAAATTATTTGATAACAATTTAAAATAAAAATTTTTAATTATTTTTAAAAAGTGTTATTTATATTTTCCAGCTTTATTGAGTTATAATTGGCATATGTAAATTTTATATAATTAATGCAAATAGTTTTGGAGAGTTTGGACATATGTATATACTTACCATCAACACAATTCAGTTACATCCGTCACTTCTTAAAGTTTTCTGTATGTCTTTACTTTTTTAGGTAAGAACATTTAATATGATATCTGACTTTGATATATCATACATTTTAATCAGATGGGATATAATTTCTCATTTTTCTGAGTGTAAGTTTGCAGAAACATATTGGTCATGCAGTCACATATATACACACAGTAATAATAATGTCTGTTTCATTCTACTATTTTTCCTATCCCCCATCCCCTCCCCTCCCCTCCCATCACTTCTGTCTACCTAATCTAAGGTAATGCTATTTTTTTCTTCACATCTTCATACATGTATTTTGTATAACAATGAGGGTCTCCTTCCACCATCTATGCAATTCCCCTTCCCCTTTCGTTTCCCTTCCACCTCTCTTCCCCATCTAGATATAATCTTCTTTCCATGCTCTTCCTCCCTGCCCCATTTTGAGTCACCCCTCTTATATCAGAGAAGATGAGGATTGGCTAACTTCACTTAGCATAATCTGCTCTAATGCCATCCATTTCCCTGCAAATACCATGATCTTATTATTTTTTAGTGCTGAGTGATATTCCATTGTGTATAAATGCCATATATTTTTTTTTATCCACTCATCCATTGAAGGGCATCTAGGTTGGCTCCACAGTCTGGCTATTGTGAACTGTGCTGCTATAAACATTGATGTGGCTATTAGACAAAGGTGCTAAAAGCATGCACTGGAGAAAGGATAGCATCTTCAACAAATGGTGCTGGGAAAACTGGAAATCCATATACAACAAAATGAAATTGAATCCCTATCTCTCACCATGCACAAAAGTTAACTCAAAATGGATCAAGGATCTAGCAATTAAACCAGAGAATCTGCATCTACTAGAAAAAAAAGTAGGCCCTAATCTCCATCATATGGGGCTAGGCCCAATTTCCTTAATAAGACACCTATACCATAGGAATTAAAACCAAGAATCAACAAATGAGACAAATTCAAACTAAAAAGTTCTATGGTAACTGTTTTAATCTTTTTAGAAAAATCCCTAGAGATTTTATAAACATTATATTCACTTGATATATCCCTTCATGTTTTATAATCAAATCTCATAATCAATATGTCTTCTTTCATAAATATATTAGCAGAGAATCATACACATTTTCATATTGATAACTAGAATTTTTCTTTTTAAATTCATGTGTGTCATTTTAATATCATATATCAATATCTTGAGTTGTGATTATAGAAAATATTTTTAATCACTTATATTCAAGGGCAAGAGCATGGACTGAGATAGAAGATAAGTATGTCATCTTAGGAAGTCATTTTATAGACTTTCGAGCTGATGATAACCTATTGATGATATAACATTGGCTGCTTATGACTGTTTTCTTAAATGCTTAAATGCTTAATTTCTTTAGTCTTAGAAATTTAAATTTGAAAGTAATAATTAATGTCATAATATTTTCATAGGGGAAATATTTTATCTTTTTTAACTCAAAAACTCAAATATTTCAAGGTAAAGACATGAATGTCAGTCTTTCTAAATTTTTTTCAAGATAATAACTATAAAGGTAAAGATGCTGTGGTTCTATAGTGATTGACAAGTTTCATGATTTTGTCAATTACATGATGAAGGTAATAAGACAATAGAGGAAGTTAGAACATTCAAGTTGATAAAATATTATATTTGATTAGACATCTTAAAGGACCACATTTTATAATTAAAAATTATAAAGCATTAAATAATACAGAATATTATTATATTATTATCTTCATAACTTTCTTTATAGTTTATTTTAGGTCAGTTTATTAATACATAATTTTCTTTACATAGAGCCTACACACACACACACACACACACACACACACGCACGCACACACTAACACACTTAATTTATCTGGAAAAAAATTTCCAAAATCAACAACATCTCAGCTACCATTTCTGGAATGCAAGATGAATTTCCAATTTGGACTTTATTATTTTATGCCATACTCACTGTTCAATAATTCGGATCTTTCTTCAACACACACACACACACACACACACACACACACACACACATGAATATCTAAATATTTAGCACTAGTTTTTTGAAACAAATATTAAATGTTCTTCTGAGTTTCAATGAGCTCATAATTTTGGATGGGAAGTTGGGTGGATTAGAAAATTAATCACCTATGGTTTGTGCTAGGGAAGGTTTTATCTAGGGAAAATGAACCCTATTTAGATTGGGACATAGTGGTCTAGAAAAGGTTTTGTGGAGTTTGTTATATCTGCTGAGTCTTGCATTATGAATAAGTTTTCTAGGAAGCCTAGAAGAAAGAGAGATGATAGTTGCAGAAGGGTAGGCATTAAAGGATCAAAACACTAACAACCTGAATGCAACCTTAAGGTGCATAATTCATAAATTGATGATAATTCTAAAATCTTCAAGTTAAAACTTAACAATTTTCCAATATATTTTTACTAACTATTCATAACTAAATTAATCAAATAAATTTTTAAAACATCTTTACTCACCATTAGAAGCCTCCAATATTGAATATTTGGAATTAACATGACTAGTCATTAAGATTTTAAAAAAGAATTTACATTTGAAGTGCTTTTACACCTTCTTTTTAAAAAATACCTTCACAGAAACATGCAAAATCATTCTTAGACTATTAATTTGTATGAAAACCATAAATTGGGATAACTTGAATGCATTCTAAAGTCATTTTATCTCTTCATAGAAAATAATAAAATTTCACAATCATCTATACTTTAGGATAAATAATATTTAAATAACACTACTATGACTAATCTTCAGAATACTAATAGTTACTGCTTACCAATAACCCTTACGTATTATTATCATAACTTAATTTTTAAAAAATTGATTGTTAAATGTGTCCAGATGTATTTTTTAGTAATAAATTCATTATAAATTTTAGAAAATATTGGGGTATAATTTCAGATGTTGTTGAAGTTGGATGCACCTAATGGTATAAGATAAATAATAAATGTCTTATCCAAGACTAATAATCAATGAAAGTTTAGTAAAAGTAGTCCACATAGGTTTTGCTACTAAAAGATTCTAGGTAATTAATATCCAAATATCTCCTCCTGTTCTGTTGGCTTTTTTCTAAGTTCTTTCAAAAATTTATTTGCTGTGCAGAAGCTTCTGAGTTGGATACAATGACAGTTGGAGTAGTTTTACATTTCTTACCTGTAGTTTTGAATTTTGAAGTCACATCTAAACACATCATTGCCTAACCAATGTGTTATTTCTCTTACATAGTCTTGCAGTACTTACGCAGCTACAGGTTTTTAATTTAGGTTGTTGGCCAATTTTGAGTTAATTTTTTCAAAAGTAAGAGGATGAGATTATTTTTATTCACCTCCATGTGTATATCCAGCTATGATAGAACCATTTATTGAAGAGATTGTAGCATCACTATAGTATTTTCTTGGTACCTTATAAAATATCAGCTGGTTATAGGAAAATGTATTAATTTCTAGGTTCTTGACTCCAACTCCATTCCATTGGTCTACATGTCTGTTTTTATCATGAGCAGGAAATAAATGATTGCTTTGAACTATGTAAAACCCGGACTATGAGACTGCTTCTGGGAATGCTGTGGTGAGAGTGCCAAAGGGAATTCCTATTTGCAAGATGACTCCTGTTGTTAGGGAAGATTGCATGCTTTTCATGGAATTCACTCATTCAAAAGCCTTGATTTCACATCCTAGCTGCCTGGAGATAGAAGAGATGGGCATAAACTTCTAAGCCCAACCAAGCTGCTCAACTTCATCCTGTTTGCCTCAATAAGTTTTTGCCACAATGACCCTTTGATGCTCATACTTATGTATGAGCAAAACATGTGGGTTCTTATTCCTTTGTTAGACCCAAACTCCATCAGAGCTAGATCATCCCACCGGGTTCCCGATTTTCACTTATTTCCATGTCTTTTTCTTTATTTCTTAAATTTCTCATACCTTTAATATTTCTAATCTGACTCACTGCCCTAGTTCCAAGAAACTGGGTAAACTTCACACAGGCAGTGACATGTTTTTATGTCTATACCATTCTGTATTGGTAGCTAAAACTTTGTGGTCTAAAGATGTATCTTAAACCTAGATCTGTTACATTTGAGTTGAATGGATTTGGAATAATTCCCTAGTTTATTTTCAAGCATTCTTTGTCCTGAACTATTTTTTTTTCCCAAAGAGTTATTGAGAATATCAAATGTGATAATGTTTGTGAATTCACTTTGGTCAGTTACATTTCCAGACACCATAAATCTTTTCAGAGTAAGAAGTGACTAACATGTTCAACTAGGCATATTAAAAATCTGGAAAGATTTTCTAGGAAGGTTAATCTCAAATTTGGGGAAGATAAATACCTAATTCATACAGTAGATTTAAGAGTACTTTTTAAAAAATTGACAATAGACCTTTATGAACAATCTGCTAATATTTAAGATCGAATCCTTAGTTTGCAACAGTACAACTGTTAATGTAAAATGACATAATAATGCAGGATTCCAGTAGAACTACTCCATCCTAATGACAGGCGGATTTAATTTTAAGCTGTTGTGTTTATTAAATATTGAGTCAAGTAACTATGCTGTATAAAATCTAGTGTTTATATTTTCTAACATTTAGATTGAACTTAAGTCCACAGTCTCATCATATGCAGTGTCAATTGACAATTGACCATATTATACATTCTTTGTTTTTAAAGTTACTCTGGCTTTGAAATATCATTTTAGACTAGATAGCCAAATATAGTAAGTTATTTTCCACAAAAGTAGAAATCAGACATCAATAAAACTCTTTTTTAAAATTTTTATTTTTGGTATCGGGGAGTAAACTCAGGGGTATTCAACCACTGATCCACATCCCCAGCCCTAGTTTGTATTTTATTTAGAAGAGTTTCACTGAGTTGTTTAGGATCTCACTTTTTCTGAGATTGGCTTTGAAATCGAGATCCTCCTTTCTCAGCCTCAAGAGCCACTGGGATTACAGGCATGCACCACCCTGCCCTGCAACAACTACCAAATATGCTTCATAAAAATGGTTTTTATTTTGCTCCCAGATTTTTTTTATGTTTGTGCAACTGTGATAAAGACTGTGGAAATAGCAGGAAGTGGACATTCATGTGAGAGAAAACGTAGTTTCTGGAAAGTGGTGGAATGCCATTAATCACACTAATAATAGATTTTCAAGAACATACTGAATGTTTGAAAGTTCATCTTTTGACCACAGCAAGATCTTTCTGTGCCATGGAGTCTTCTGCCAATCTCAACATGGTAAATTAGTAGCCACTAATGGGCACCTCATTTTTAATTTGTAAAAAATCCTGTTTTGTGGGCTAGTGTGCTTAAAAGAAATGTCAATCTTGTATATTGGAGAAAGCCTACTGACAGATAGATGCATATTTTATTTAAACTCTTATATTCCTACAAGGAGAAGATGCATGTAGATTAACTTATTTTTATTCCTACTGATTTGATATATTTAATTGATGTAGACAAGTTCTTTCTTGCTGAGTTATTGATAATTGTCCTTTTACTGCCATCTGGTATCTATTTTTTCTTTTTAGTCCATCATGCCCACATAATATAATTAGTTAGTTTTGCTCCAGATTGTCCAAGGGTGAAACTGGTTTTCAAAATAGGTTTTCAGTGGTGATCCAACCAAATAGGTTATGTAATAAATATTTCACTGTTGTTAAATAAACTGTAAATTTTCTCTTTCATGACATGCACAATTTTAAGATAACATTGTTTTGATGGAAACATAGCACATCAGTCATTTAAATTTTTTGTCTAAATAAATAGAACTATGGAAAGTTTGAGCTAGTAGTTAGTTTTAATTACTATTTCCATTTATTATTGGGTATTAGTCAAATTACATTTTTCTTTTTTCTTTTACTTTCCAGTCTACATTTCCCCAAAGCTTTAACAAACACTTTCATTTAAAAAATAATGACATGCAATTTAATCATATTATTTTATTATTTAAAATATTTTGTGTCAAAAATTATTTCAATAGTTCATTTTAAATTTTATTTGGATCATATCTTGTTTGTTAAACTTACAAAAAAACAATTTCTTCAACAATCAGTGTTTGCTATATTATGTATATGATACCAAATATGCAAATTTAATCATGTTTTTAAAACAAAGAATGAGGTGAAATTAATAGTATGTCATAAAGCTGTACTCTACAAACAAAAATAAAATCTGAAATATGGAAAGAGTGAGGTGAAAAGATAGTAATATATTGTGAATTTAATCTGAATTTATTGTACTATGCCTCCAGTTTTGTACTATGCCTTTAATTATTGTGAGATCTCCCCTACACACTTTTTCTTTTCCTTTTTCCTGTCTAGCTTCCACATATGAGAGAAAACATGTTACCCAACTTTACCTTTTGAGTTTGGTTTATTCTGCTTAACATAATGTTCTCAATTTTCATTCATTTTCTGCAAATGATATAATTTCATTTTTCTTTATAGCTAAATATAACTCCATTGTGTATGTATATCTGTATATCACATATTTTTATCCATTCTTTTTTTAATATTTATTTTTTAGCTGTAGTTGGACACAACACCTTTATTTTATTTATTTTTATGTGGTTCTGAGGATAGAACCCAGGACCTAGCAAGTGCTAGGCACACACTCTATCGTTGAGCCACAACCCCAGCTCTTCATTCATTTTTTTGTTGAATACTTAAACTGTTTGCAAAGTTTGGCTATTGTGAATTGTGTTGCTATAAACATGGATATGCATTTTTCAGTATGGTATCATGACTATAATTCTTTAGGATAAATACTGAGGTCATCTAAATTCAATACCAGAGATTGAACCCAGGGGCACTTAACCACTGAGCTATATACCCAGCTCATTCATATATATATATATATACACACACACACATACATATATATAATATGACATAATAGTGTGTCATAAATATGAAAATAAATACGACATAAATAACATTATATTTTAGAGACAGGGTCTTGCTGAGTTGCTTAGGGCTTTTCTAAATTGCTGAGGCTGGCTTTGAACTTGAGATCCTCATTCCTCAGGCTCCCCAGCCACTGGGATTACAGGCATGCACCACCACCCTGGTCCCAGCCCTTTTTTGTTTCTCTAAATTGCTACGGCCTTGCTAAATTGCAGAGGCTGCCTTTCATAAATAGAATCTTTGTGCCTCATCTTCCTGAGTTGCTGGGATTACAAGTATGTGCTACTATGCTCAGCCAAATTCTGACTCATAGTATTTTAAAAGAAACTTGATTTTGGTAGTATATATAACTCTCTAAATTCATACCCTCCTCTTAAGTTATTTAAGCACAATGACCAGTTATTATTATTGTTATTATTGTTTTCTCCTGAATTTTTTATTTTATTTCTTTAATATCAAGTATTTTCTTTGTTGAATAATGTTTTTATCATGTTAAAGAATCAGAAACATATGTTCATGTAATTCTTTGATAAACATAATTAACTGATATTTTAGCTGAGCACGTTCTAATTTTAATATTGTAATCTATGTTTAAATTAGATTTAAACATTTATTTCACTTGAGATGAAAGATTTAAGAGTTAAATTAGCATCTATAGTAGAGTAAATTGTGATTAGTATTAACATATAACATTAAGAATTTTGAGATGTGCACATCTTACACTTCAAGGAAGATGGACTAGACACAGTTTTCCTTATCCTTCCATATGCACACAACCAAATAGAATAAATAAACAAAAACCTATATGGAGCCAAAGACAAAGATGCTGAAAGGCAAAAAATCATACTGGCTAGGAATATGAGGAGTAAGGAATAAAATTTTGATGATGTGTTTTCTTGAATTTTATTTTGCTGCATATAGCCCAAACAAATTAGAAACCATCAAGAAAAATATTCCCTCACCCAACATTCCATCCTTACAAAAAGGATCAGAAAATGAGCAACCTAGGAAAATAAGTAGGAATAAATAACTTTCCAAAATAATTCTTCTACTCTCCCCAAACAACATAAAGATAATGTCAGCCCCTCAATCTGAGGGAACAGCCAAGCTTTTGACACTGTACATGTGTACAAAGATGTCTCCTTCATACCCTTGCTTGAATATTGCTATAGTTTGAATATGGTTATGTGTGTTCCCACAAAATCGCTTGTGTTGGAAGCTTACTCCCAGTTTGATAATGTTAAAAGGGAGTGGGATGCTTAAGAGGTAGAACTTAGCTGGATATTGGACATGCCCTTCAAAGGGATTAATGCAGGATGCCTCATAGACTTTCTCTGGATTTCTGTTGCACCATGGAATCTTCCTTTTTCATATATATTAACATGATGGTGGCATGTGCCTTCATATGATACAAAGGAGCCTTTGCAAGAATTTCCACTAAACTGGGGGAAATTTTGCCTCAAAAATGTAAGATAAACTATTTTTATAAAATACCTAGCATCAAAAATAAAATACTTGGGAATCAACAAAAGAGGTGAAAGACCTATACAATGAAAATTACAGAACCCTGAAGAAAGAAGTCAAAGAAGACCTTAGAAGATGAAAAGATCTACCTTGCTCTTGGGTAGACAGAATTAATATTATCAAAATGAGCATACTACCAAAAGCACTATACAGATTTAATGCAATTCTCAACAAAATCCTAATGACATTCCTCATAGAAATAGAAAAAGCGATCTTGAAATTCATCTGGAAAAACAAGAGACCCAAAAGAGCTAAAGCAATCCTTAGCAGGAAGAGTGAAGCAGGTGGCATTACTATGCCAGACCTTAAACTATACTACAGAGCAATAGTAACAAAAACAGCATGGTATTGGCACCAAAACAGACTGGTAGACCAATGGTACAGAATAGAGGACACAGAGACTAACTCACAAAATTACAATTATCTTATATTAGACAAAGGTGCCAAAAACATGCATTGGAGGAAAGATAGTCTCATCAACAAATTATTCTGGGAAAAATGGAAATCCATATGCAACAAAATGAAATTAAACACCTATCTCTCACCATACACAAAATTCAACTCAAAATGCATCAAGGGCTTAGGAACACAATAAGAGATCCTATGTCTAATAGAAGGAAAAGTAGGCCCTAACCTCTATCATGTGTGATTAGGCCCCAACTTTCTTAATAAGACTCCTGTGGCACAAAAGTTAAAATCAAGAATCAATAAATGGTATGGACTGATATTAAAAATCTTCTCAGCAAAAGAAACAATCTGTGAAGTGAATAGAGAGCTTATCTTTACCCCTCACACATCAGATAGAGCACTAATCACTAGGGTATATAAAGTACAAACAAATAACCCAGTCAATAAGTGGGCCAAGGACCTGAAGAGACACTACTCAGAATATGATGTACAACCAACCAACAAATACATGAAAAAATGTTCATCATCACTAGCAATTAGAGAAATGCAAATTAAAACCACTTTAAGATCATCTCACTCCAGTCAGAATAGCAGCGTTATAAAGACAAACCACAATAAGTGTTGCCGATGATGTGGGGGAAAAGGTACACTCATACACTGCTGGTGGGACTGCAAATTGGTGCATCCAATATGGAAAGCAGTATAGAGATTTCTTGGAAAATTGTGAATGAAACCACCTTTTGACCAAGCTGTCCCTCTCTATACCCAAAGGACTTAAAAACAGCATACTACAGGGACACAGCCAAATCAATGTTTATAGCAGCACAATTTACAATAGCTAAACTGTGGAGCCAACGTAGATGCCCTTCAATAGATGAATGGATAAAAAAAATGTGGCATATATACACATGGAATACTCAGCAATAAAAGAGAATAAAATCAAGGCATTTGCAGGTAAATGAATGGAGTTAGAAAAGATAATGCTAAGTGAAGTTAGCCAACACCAGAAAAATAAATGCCAAATGTTTTCTTTGATATAAAGAGGCTGATGCATAGTGGGATAGGGAGGGGGAGCATGGAAGGAATAGATGAACTCTAGATAGGCAGAGGGGTTGGAGGGGAAGTGAGGGGGCAATTAATGATGGTGGAATATGATGATCATTACTGTCCAAATACATGTATGGATACACAAATTTGTGTGAATATACTATGTATACAACCAGAGATATGAAAAAATGTGCTGTATATATGTAATAAGAATTATAATGCATTGTGCTATCATATATATGTGTATATATATATATATTACATAAAAAATAAAATAAAATACCTAGTATCAGGTACATTAATAGCCAAGAAGAGACCTGGGATTTTATCTCCTCTGAATGGCAACTACTACCAAATAGCAGTTTCTCTCAAATTAGCAGCAATATTTTTGATAGATATACACAAAGATAGTCCAAAATTATATGAGTAAAAAAACATTAATAGCTTAAAAAGTTTTAAAAAATTTAAAGTGAAGATAAAATGGAAGGAATAAGTCTATCATTTCAAAAAATATATACACACATACACAGAAAGAACAAGATTGAGAGAGAGATCAAGGTATTGAGAGATACTGAAATCAATGGAACAGAAGAGAAAACCAAGATCTGCACAAATACACCGAGCTGGTCTTTGACTAAGCTATAAATTTAACCCAGGGGAGAAATGAGAGCCTTTTCAACAAGGGCAGATAGGACTTTCAAGTATTTCTTAATTCAAAATAGACAAGGCACTATGTGAAAAAATGCAGGAGTATAGAACTTTTAGTAAGTAGTTGGAAACTTTAAAGTATAAAGGGAAAAAATGAAGAAAAGGACTTCATCATATTAATTCTGCTCTTTGAAAAATTCTATTAGAAGAATAAAAAAATAAAAGAACTTGAGATGTGGAGTAAATATTTGATGCATAACCAACATGGTATTAGTATAGAGAATATAAAAGATACATACATACATACACACATCTTGGAAGCAAATCTTTACCCCTCACACATCAGATAGAGCCCTAATCACTAGGGTATATAAAACACACAAAAAGCTAAACTCCCAAAAAATAAATAACCCAATCAATAAGTGGGCCAAGGACCTGAAGAGACACTATCAAAATATATATTTAAAATATATATTTTAAATGTAGGTTTCATTATTAATCAAGTATGGTGAAGACAAGGAGTCACGAGGCATCTTCCCTGTACAGATACTTTGTTTCTTACAGTTTTCAAGAGGATACAGTACAATTCTCCATGCAGGAACAGTTGAGCAAGAACCAGGGTCTGTCAGGTGGCAGTGGGAGAAGAAGAAATTTAGAAAAGAGTCTTTCTTATGGTTCTCATAGAAAGCATTGGGCTCAGCAAAGTAAACTGGTAAATTGGGTACTGTGGATAATTTCTGTAGGCTCTTGAGTGTATAATTTGTCTCTATTGTTTAATAACTTGGCCCCCTGGGTTTATGAGGACACAAAAATAGTGGCTGCATTTTTAAGAGCCCAATAGATGAGGTGGCGAGGTAGGTTCTGGATCGCTCAGTTTGTGTGTGAAAGATGCACTTGCACATGAATGGTTTTCTGTCTCTAGGAAATGGCTAGCGCCTAGAAGGAGTGTCTCTCCACAGGCAGAAATGCATCCAAATATAAAAAGATTAATACAAACTTGCAGAAGGCAAATAAACATGTGAAGAGATATTCAACTTCATTTTTTATTAGGAAAATTCAAGTTGAAGTCACAGTAAAATACAACTATACAGCAAGAAGAATGACCAAAATACAACACAAGGACAATATCAACTCCTGAACAAAATTTGGAGCAATTGGGTCATTCACACACTTTAGGTCAGAATTTAAAAGAGTATATCCACTCTGTGAAAGAATTTGTTCTTAAAACTAAATAGATATGTAAATAGCAAAGGACACAAATATTGCACTTTTGAACATTTATCCCAGAAAGAGAAAAACTTATGTTTACATAAAAACATATTCATGTATGATCAAAACATCTTTATTCATAATAACCCCAAATCCAAATATTCCCCAACAGGTGAATGGATAAACAAACTGTGTGTGGTACATCAATGTAGTGGAATACCACTGAGGAAGAAAAGGGAGGGATTATTGATATCAACCAGGACTGAGATCATTATTCACAGAATTATGCTCAGTAAAAAAAAAATGGAGGAAAAAATAATGTATAATAATAATAATAATAATAATAAATAAGTTCCATTTATGTAACATCTTGAAATGACAAGACTGTAGAAATAGAGAATAAATTAATGTTTGCTAATGATAGGAAGAGGTAGAAGTTGAGGTAGAGGTGGTGAGAAGTGGGTGTGGCTATAAAAGTACATCATGAGGGATCATTGTAATGACAGAACTTTTTAGCATCTTGACTTTAATAAAGGCAATATCCTGATTGTCATATTTTATTATAGTTTTATAAGCTGTTACCATCTAGGAAATCTGGATAAAGAGTAGGAGGCATTTCTCTTTGTAATTCCTTACAAATTTATATGTATCAGCAGGTATCTCAAAATCATCAACATCATCATCATCATCATCATCATCATCATCCATTAATTTAATTTTTAAAAACACATTTATACTTTTCTACACTTAGTGAAGAAAATAATTTTTCAAGTCTCAAGTTAAATATCAATAACCATGTGAGACTTTTTCTGATTTTTCCATAAGTAAAATTTGCAATGCCTCTCTCCTGACTCAAGGTTAACTGTGGTGGGTCACGGCCATGTCTTCTGTAGGCCTAATGACATAGGAAGAAATGGCACCACACAGTGTATAACCAGAATGAGGCAAAGACATTTCTATTTGGTAGGGGATACACCTAGAATACTGAGGTGACATCCTTCTTAGCAATTGGAACGAACAGCAGTGAGACCTCTTCCATAGCCTCCTCTGTACTGATAGGAATCTCTTGTAATAAAGGAGATTAGGACAAAGTTTACCTCCATGAGCAATAGGCAAGGAACTGAAAGGAAAGCTATGTAAGCCCCCTGTATGTGTTGAAAATACTTAGAAATTCTTTATTTTTTAAGGCTGAGTAATATCATTACTGTAATATGCTGATTTTTAAGTCCTTTGGGTATAAATGGAGGAATGCAATAGCTGGGTCAAATAGTGGCTCCATTCCAAGTTTTTTGAAGAATCTCCATACACTTTCCATAATGGTTGTACCAATTTGCAGTCCCACCAGCAATGTATGAGTGTACCTTTTCCCCACACCCTTGCCAAAACATTATTGCTTGTATTCTTGATAATTGCTATTTTGACTGGAGTTAAGATAAAATCTTAATCTTAGGTTTGATTTGCATTTCTCTAATTGCTAGAGATGATGAATGTTTTTTCATGTTTGTTGATCAATTATATTTCTTCTTCTGTGAAGTGCTTGTTCAATTCCTTAACCCTTTTATTGATTGGTTTATTTGTTTTTTTGGTGGTAAGATTTTTGAGTTCTTTATATATCCTGGAGTTTAATGCTCTATCTGAGGTGCATGTGGTAAAGGTTTTCTCCTCTTCTGTAAAATCTCTCTTCACATTATTAATTGTTTCCTTTGCTGAGAAAAGCTTTTTAGTTTGAGTTCATTCCATTTATTGATTCTTAATTTTGCTTCTTGCTCTTTAGGAGTCTTGTTAAGAAAGTCAGGTCCTAAGTTGACATGATGAAAGTTTGGGCCTACTTTTCTTCTGTTAGGCACAGGGTTTCTTTCCATGCCTTAATATCAAAAAACTTTTTCAGTATACTAATAGATATGTGTAGCAATTCAAAATTAAATTTAAAAAAACATCAATTTTACTTTACTTTTCACTGTAATAAACAAAGAAACTTTTTTGCATAATTTTCAATTGCGGTTTCTCAGTTCTCATTTTTTTTCTAATTTCAGTGAGTACTATTGTGAGTGCAGGATCTTTATGTAAAACATTTATTACTTATTCTACTTAATAATTACTGAATCTATAAAATTTAGCCACAAACCTAGCAGAAATTCCACCTGACATACCACTAATGATGTGAATTAAGAAGTCAGAAGATTCTGTCATAGCAAATCAAGATGGACAGTTATAACACTGTAAGAGAAGGCATTTCTATCCTTATTCCCTTTAATTTTTGTCCCTAAAACTTTAGTCTTTGGTTTTTAAGCTTTTTTGAGTTGTCAGACTGATTTTAAAATCACAGGGTAAGGAGAGAAGGAAGTGACAAGGAAGCAGTTTGGGCAGATAGAGTTTGGATATTCTAACTTAGTTTTAGTGATGTGCTATAGATCAAATCATGATACATCTGAATAAACATAATCTCCTCTTTCCATTAGTATCCTAGAGTAAAATATCTTTTGTTTAATCTTAATCCTAAAATTAATATATAATACTTCCTAATTTTTCATTTTAACCAAAAATATATTGTACTTCTAATTCTGATTGGTCACATAATTTCAGATGTCAGTACAAATTGTTAAAACAAAGATAAGGAATTTTAATGACTTTTTACTTGAATATGGTTTATTATACAGATGATATATAGATACAAATAGATATAGATATAAAATCCTCAATTGAAGAAGTGTAAACCAACTTTATACAAAGAAGACCTATAGGACAGGGAAAACCCAATTCTTAAATTAAATTTGTGGATTTGGGATCTGGAAAACAGCTAAAGTGGAGGACAGAAATAGAGTTTATAACAAGGTTGCTCAAAAATTTTCATAGACTTAATTAGTTCATTTACCTTTCTGCTTAGAATAAAATAAAAGTAGTGTAATACTTTTGTAACAAGTGAAGAATATTCCTCTGATAATTAAAGCAAGTAACTGGAAGAGAAAGAGCAGATGGACAAAAAATATATAATTGATAGGAGTTGCATCAAAGGTAAGGTGCAGCTCTACTTTCCTTCACTGTGAGAAAGTAATATGACTTGGCAACTCCAAATCATAAGAACTTTCTCACAGATGAGGACATCTGGCACATTTCCCACCACTCATGAAAACTACATTATTCTCATTTGAAAAGAGCAAAAGTATTGCCTATCTCACAGAAAATTTGTCTGAACTTTTTTTAGTTAAAACATTAAAGAAAAAAACTTCTATGAAAATAATGGGTTGAACACTTGAATAAGTGTTAGCTGGATTTTTTGTTCTTTTTAGATATACATGACAGTAGAATTCATTGGGACATATTTTACATACATGGAGTATAGCTTACTTTAATTAAGATCCTATACTTGTGGTTGTACATAATGTGGAGTTACACTGGTCGTGCATTCATATATGACCATAGGGAAGTTTTTTTCAATTCATTCTATTGTCTTTCTTAATCCCATACCCTCTCCCTTCCCTTCATTCTCCTTTTTATAACCCAATGGACATCTATTCTCCCCTCATCCCCTGCTTGTTGTGGGTTGTCATCCACATATTAGAGAGAACATTTGGCCTTTGGCTTTTGGGGACTAGATTATTTCATTTAACATGATAGTCTCCAATTCCATCCATTTAGCAGCAAATGCCATAATTTCATTTTTCTAAGTAGAAGTCAACTGGGTAGATAGTCCACATTTTCTTTATCCATTCATATGTTAAAGGGCACCAAGAATGGTTCCATAGCTTAACTATTATGGATTCAGCTGCTATAAATATTGGTGTGGCCACATCACTGTAGTATGCTGATTTTAAGTCCTTTTGTATGTACCAAGGAGTGGGATAACAAGATCAATTGGTGATTCCTCCCAAGTTTCCCAAGGAATCTCCATACTATTTTCCAAAGTGGTTGCACCAATTTGCAGTCCCACCAGCAATGTATGAGTGTACTTTTCCCCCCAAATCCTTGCTACCATATATTGTTATTTTTATTTCTTGATAATTGCCATTCTGATTGTAGTGAGATAGAATCATAGTGTGGTTTAATTTGCATTGTTAGAAATTTTGAACATTTTTTCATATACTTGTTGACAATTCATATTTCTTCTATTAAGTGCCTGTTCAGTTCCTTTGCCCATTTATTGATTGGGTCATTTGTTACTTTGGTGTTAAGTTTTGTGAGTTTCTTATATATCCTGGAGATTAACACACTGAAGTACAGTGGTAAAGATTTTCTCCCATTCTGTAGGCTCTTTCTTAAAGTTCTTGAAGTGTTAGCAATTTTTACTGACAGTGCGTCCCAGTGATTGTGACAACTAAAAATGCACTATTATTTGAGGATTTCACTATCAACCTCAAATGTAGACACTGCCAGTCAAGTCCACAACCTTGCATAATGCTTACAGCAGTACTGCTATATCCTCATGATTGGATATGCGGAAGCATTTAAGGATCACCAGATATTTAAGAAACTCCACAATGTGCAAAAGTAATATCAGCAAAAGGAAAAGCATGTAGAGTACATCATACTAGATAAAGAATAAATAGGAAACTTTGGAAAACTCCTAATATATAAAAGAGATTATATAATATATTAAAAAGTTGTTTAATAAAAAGTAATTAGGTAAAATAATTAAAAATAATGAATGAAAAACAATAGAAGATAGTGAAATGGTGGTTTAAAATCAAAGTTATAAATAATGTTATAGAAAGCGAATGGACTCAATATTATAATGGAAATTTCAACAGTATACTCCATCAATATTTATAGTTATCTCTGGTTAATCAAAAATTTGAAAGAAGGTTCTCAAAAGACAGAAACAAACTCAACAGTCTCATAAAGACAGATACACAGAGTAGTTAAAAGTAAAATGGAAAATGATATGACACTAATTACAAGAAAATTAAATTAACTTTGTTAATAATTAACCAACAAAGATTCCAGGAGGATGAATAATATTGAGTCAACCCTTTAATATTTAAGATATATGAATATTCAAAAATATATATGATATAGGAAATGAAAAGTTGAATGGAGCAAGGGAGGGCAGAGTTCCATTTTTTTTCTCATGAGGCTTTCTTATTGTGATAATTTTTGTTATTATGTACAAGAAATATATTAATAAAGATAAGTAAATGAATTATAGAGATCATGAGAATATATCTCCAGTGTAAGTATAATATCTAGAAATATGAAGGGAACTCATTGAAGCAGCATTTGAAAGTATTGTACTTAAAGTTAGATGTTGTGATGAGAGGAAATTTTGATTTTATTTGAATAAACCTTTGTATACTATCTGAATTTAAAATATATATAAATTGTGTTGAAAATTGAAGTTAATAACAATGTTTTGTAGTCTTGAAAACTGCTAGGAGAGTAAATTGTGTCCTCACCACAAAACTGTATTTGAATAATGCGTGTTTGAACATGAATTAACCAATCTACAATGCAAATGTATTTCAAAACAATTTGTTCATAATAAATACAAAGCATTTTTATTTTCTAAAGATAATAAAAATGAAAACATTTTCTTTCTGGTAAAAAGTATGCTAGGAAACTATGAGAAAGTGTAGCAGAATTGTTCAAGCAAAATTTTTCGTTGTCTGTAGAGATATGTGGCTAATCATATGGTTCCTGAAATCTCTCAAGTGTGAGTTTCCTGTTAACAAGTTTTAATGAATTTATAGCTTAATTGAAATATTGCTCAAATAGATTTGTCAGTAATTGGATACATAATGTAAAGCTTTTATTTGAAACAGACAAAATAAGGTCTATGACTTAGCACAGTGTTTTTCTTAATAGCATCCAAGAAAGCTGTGTTCAATTAATAGGTGACTAAATTTGTAGCAAATTCATAATATGCATTAATTAGTAACTTTCAAATTGATATCTTTTCAAAATATACCTTTAAAAAATTCAATTTTCTTTATGTTATTAGCCATAGTTACTGAAAAAAATAAAGTAGGGACAGCAGGAATGTTTCTGTATATCCTTGTGTTTGTTTTAGTTTTATATGTCAGTTGAATAACTGCAATGTCTTCTATTTGATAATACCTCTGGTTGTCTTCTATTCAACTGTGCTATGAGTTAGTCTTAGATGAACCAGGTGGTTCTCATTTTCTCCTTCTGGCAATAATTTTGTCAATTAGCCCTCAAAATTTATATTCTTGTTTATCTGCTATAATAGGCAAATATTATGGTAGATTCCTAATAAAAATCTTTAATCAAGCAAATGGAAGCATTGCCATTTAAAATTTCTAGACAACTTTGCATTAATCCACTGGCAATACAGAAAATCAGAGAAGTGATAGAAACTTCATTAGTCATCTGTTAACTAGCTTTATTTTCACATAAATCATAGGTAAACTTTCAGAAAACAGGTGCTTAAGTATTTTGTTTTTAGAGACATCTGGAGGTGATTTTTTAAATCCTTGGAATTATTTTTTTCAGAATTGTTTTCAGCTTGATAGACAATTTAATTTCTAATTTCTAAATTGTTTCTTTCCTGTGATAATTAAAGCTAATGATTCTCTCATTTTTCTTACATGGGTTTGGTTGCTTTATGAATATAATTCTTGCATTAGTCCCCTGAAAAACTAAAAGCTCTTAATGCTTTTTGTTTCTGAATGATTCCAACAAAAATAACCCACATCTTCTATTTCACTATTTGTTCTCCTTCTTTAGTAATGTTCTAATATTTCTCTGACATGACTAAAATTGGCTAGCTTTATTGGAGAACTACTAAAGGTTACTTTACATGTTTATATCTCTCTAAAACCATTGTAAACACTGCATTTTGCTACTGGAATATTCTAAGTCAGTATTGAATTTGTCCTTAGCTTCTCCCTGGGAAAAACTCATCCTTTGGCAACTAGCATTACACTGGGACCTAGTAAGAGGACTCTAATGAAACAATCACATTCGATGTAAATAGAACAGGTATGTAACTTATTCAAGGACTTAATATATCCCTGTATCCCCAAGGGCATCACACATTTCAAACTTACACAGAACCAAAACTGAGGTAAAACAATTATGTCCCCATGGCCACTATCTTTAGAGAGCTGATTGCATGAGAAGTCGCCACTGGATGGGTTCATTTCTACATCTGAGTCTTTAAAATCATGATATGTTCAGAGAATTGCTTGTGCTTGCCTTCAGCTTGCTATTGGGTGTATGTTATTTAAAGTGCTCTGGGAAAAGAGCACATCAGCACCTCTGAGAAATAGCTAACATCTTCCACCACTGGGAGCAAGAGATGTAGAGGTATTTGGAGGTTTTAAAAATTATTTTATTTTGTAATCTATAATTATCAAATTTCAAAGGGTAAATTCTCTTGAAAGATTTCTTTACTTTCCTGAAGATTTTCTCCTGGTTTGGTGCCAAATAAACATGATACTTTAAAAATCTTATTAAAATAAGCAGTGCAATACATTCTTTCATACATAGTAATAGTGAAGAGTTGATTCCAGGTGCTTTCAAGTTTTGCTTTTTTCTGAGATTTTTTAAATTAATTGACACAAGAAGGAAATATGCTTAAATAAACCTTGTAATGAACTTTTTGACCACTGGCTAAATAAAAACATTTAAAATCAATCAAAAATTTCTTATGTTAATACAAGCAAAATAAATCCAACAATTTGAATACAGTAGTTACTTCAGAGAGTTTCGAATGAAACTAGTTGGGTTTCTCTATTAACATAGCTGATAGCTACTGTCCCTGGTGTCACTTGAGTCCCAGAAATAAGAGTGGACACCAGGGATTCACTTGGATGGGTTTCTGGAGGGCAGCCTCATTGCCAAGTGAAAGACTGTGAGCATGGCTTCACTGACACACACATATGAAAGTTTAAGAGTCTTTATAACCTATAGATCTACAAGCAAAACAGGGCATCCAGAGAGGATCAGACAGAAGTTCTCTTTCATAAGTTTTGTGATGCAAGAGTAACCTGTGCACACAGGCACACAGAAAGGGGCTTTGACTATTGAAGGTCATTTATGGCGTGTGTTCTAAATTCATGTGGCTACTTTCTCCTGGTTAGTAGGGTGATAAGTGTAGTTGAGCTTTTGGCATGAAACCAGGATTAAAACAAAAACCTCCACAGAGACACTTCTTATCTTTCTTGGTTAGCCTGGGCCAGACTTGGCAATAATCAATTATTGTTTCTTCATGACTCCTAAAAGATGTAGTTGTCTAAGAGAATTGATAAAATCTCACTGATAACATTAGGTATTTGTTGTGTCTATTGAACAAGGATGATTTTTATCAATATAATTTTTTCATTTTATTTTTATTCATTCATTTAATTTATTTCCCTCCTATGGAAACATTGGACAAATTAAAAATGGAAAGGCTCCACGAGGATGCTTGTAAATAGATAAGGGCTATTATTTCTATTCCTTCCTATTTCATATCTGAATGTATGCTCACAAATTTTCTGTTGTCCTATTGCCTTTTTACCCTGAAATTGTGGTGCCTTTCCTAATATTTAATTTTACTTGGGCTATTATCTGAGTGCAATCTCCAAAATCCATATTTAAAATAATTAATCATGAATATGAAGGCAAGGGGTGCAAGCTTTAGTAGTGATTAAGTCATGCGGGTGGAACTCACATGTTTCCAGTTAGGCACCTTATGATATGGCTTACAGGAGTGCTTTCACTGCTTTCAGTCTCTTTCACTATTTGAGGGCACAGTTTTCATCCTGTTCACAATGCAGCAAAAAGCTCCATAATGAAGGCAGAAAATAGCCTTCACTAGATGCTGAGTTTGATGGAGGGCACTTTGATGTTAGAATTATGTTTCTACAACCAGGAAAAAAATAAATATGTATTGTTTATAACTCACCAAGTCTCAGTTATTTTGTTATAGCATCCAAAATTAAGATAAACTTTTTCTATTTCATCACTTTCACTCTTATCATTCCTTTACCTTTTAATTGTTTTTTTCTGTTACTCTGACATCCTTCAATGTCACATATGAAATTTCATTGGAATTTTTTTGCCTTGGGCATCTTGTAATTTGTCATATTCAGATACTTTGAATTTGGATCTCAGGTGGGGGGTCATGGTGAGGGTCTCAGCCTATTGGCTGTGGTGTTACTTAATTCCTTGCCTTGCAGAGATCTTGGGTAGAGAGAAAAAGAGAATGGAGGGTACCCAAGAGCTGAGAGTAAAGCTCAGAATGACAAGAGAGAGACAATACAGGACCTTCAATGGGGTTGGTGCTGGCCTTAAGTTCAGCCTCATGGTGTTCTGGCTCATTTGTCATTCTCCCTTTCCTGAATGCCTGCACTGTAGAGAGTTTGGGCTTGCTTAACTAGCTTCACAATTGTACAAGACAATTCCTTTTAAAAAAATTTTTATTTCTTCTTATAAGTTATACATGGCAGTAGAATCTATATTAATATATTCATGAAAGCATGGAATATATCTTATTCTAATTAGGACCCCAGTCTTGTGGATTTACACAATTCAATTTTTTTTGTTTCATCTATCTTCTTTTTACATTTATCTATGAATCTATCTATCTCCAAGCCATTGTAAACAGCCCCCCAAGATGCACATACCCTAATGCCCAGAACCTATGAATATGTTGTTACATGGAGAAGGGTAATAGTGGTATAGATACTAATGAAATTAAATGATGGGAATCTAGTAAATAAATTGTCATTTAATATCTTCATAGGCTCAATACAATCAGAAAAAATCATAAAAAATTTTGAGATGTAAGAAAGACTTAAGTGCATACTGATGAATTTAAGGTGGAAATGTGTTGGTCTGGGGCTATAGCTCAGTAGTACAGCACTTTCCAACATATGTGAGGGCCTGAATTTGATCCCCAGTGCTAAAAGAAAAAAATAAAAAATGAAGAGAAAGAGAAGAGGAGAGGAGAGGAGAGGAGAGGAGAGGAGAGGAGAGGAGAGGAGAGGAGAGGAGAGGAGAGGAGAGAGAGAGAGAGAGAGAGAGAGAGAGAGAGAGAGAGAGAGAGAGAGAGAGAGATGATAGAGGACTACACAAACCAATACATGAGGTCTTTGAAATGCAGAAAAAAAAAAGGGAGAAAAAAAAAACCTAAAATTTGTCCTGGTGTTTTGGAAAGGAAGATAGCCTGACAACACCTTGATTTTGGCTCAATGTTCCAGTTTTGATTTTCTGACCTGCAGAACTGTAAAATAATAAATTTGTTTCAAGCCAATAACTTCATGGTAACATTTGATAGCAGCCAAATGAAACTAATACAAAATGTAATTTTAAAATATATAATTAAATAAAAAAGATTTATCCCAATATTACCAGAATTATTAATCTCAATAAATCTCAGCAAGATTCCTCACAAAAGTAGTCAAAATTATAAAAACCATATAATGAACTCATTTGATGCTGATAACACATTTGAAATTTAAACTACATTAATTGTAAAGTTATTTTGAAAAAATTCTTAAATAATATTTTCCCTAACTGATGAAACCTACTCTACTAAAATGCCAGAATGTATAACATACTCAATGGAGGAGCTAAGATGAAAACTCTTTACAATGAGGAGCAATAAAGTTTACTCACAGTCATTACTGTTTGAAATATTTACTAGAGCAACCAAGATCACATGACCTGAGATATATGATACATTATGTCATATTGATCTGGGATTACTATCCAGTAACTTTTTTTTTCCCTGAGAAAAAGAGTTAAGGTATCATTACTATAGTCAGTTTTAATATTTTCAATGTATTTTATAAACTCTGGCAATTCTGAATATGGCATTAGGATCAATAACTCTGAAAAGTCTCATATCATTTAGTGTTTTAAGAGAATACTATAATAAAAAATTTTTCAAATCAGAAAGGATTATTTTGAGTTCTTAGTCTGTACATTCTAGCCATTTTTGTTTTAATGCTGCTACTGAATTTTTCAACCATCTGGCAATGATGAGATTTAAAAAATCTGATCGAATTTATGGTAAAAAGATATCACTTTATTAATTTCATATTCTTTAGATACATGGTTTTAATAGCAGAGTCATTCAGAAAACTAGTTATTATTTAACTAGTTAACATTTCCATTTTTATAAGTGAGTAAATGAAAATTGAAATATGCTAAGTAGCATGGTTAGGTTTATACTATGGTAATAAACACTGATGGAGAAAAGAACCATTCTTTTCTTCTATATCCCAACTTGGAATCAAGGCAACCCTTAGAAATTAGGAAAAAACAAAAAAGGAGTTTCGACATTTCAAGCTCCATTTGGTATTAAAATGTTAAGATGTTTTTATTCAACCTATGAAGGTACTTATAATGACACTTGACTGTTCAGGTTTACTCAAGAAATTGATTTATACTTCTTACACATTCACTGATTCAGAGATTTCATTAACATTTTAAAATGATTTCATCCAGCTAGAAAACTGAAGCTATAATGTGAAATGCTTTTGCATTTAGGGGAGTTTCACTCCTTATTTCTCACAATCTACTCACACAATTCATATACACATATGCCATATTCAATATTTTAAACTTTATTTTCTTTTTAGGAATAAGAACAGGATAGTTTTAATGGAGAAGTGAAGAGTTTATTTTCTAGAACCGTATATAATGTTGAGACTTTTAAGGGCTGTGCTTGGTAGAAAGATGAGATGAAAAAATATGCCTCCATCTTCACTCCTAGCATAGTGAAGAAATTGCTTTCCTAAAATATTTACATGGGGGGAGAAAATTCTGTGCAAGAATTTCCCAGGTACTACTTATACATTTTTAAATTCCAAATTCATACCTATTAAAAATACAAGTATAAACTTATGCCAGAGTTTTAGCGACTCTGAGAACCTGACAAAATTTAAAATTCTATATGGAAGAACACAACCTTGGCCTTGGCCTCAACTGTCACAAATAAAGTGCCAGGAAGTATGAGCTCATAGTCAATGATCAAATTTTAAAAGCACAATACAAGCACGATTTAAAATAAAGCAAACTACATTCAAAGTCAGTTGGAAGAAATATTGAAAAACTCAGAGTGAAATTGACCAAATTATCTTATGCATCTCTACAGATATGCAACAATGTAACCCACTGTTCTTCATAATTAATATGGACTAATAAAGAGTTTAAAAACAGGAAATAAAAAAATATACATGCAATGAGTTTGATGAAGTGAAAATAATTTTAACAAATTCCTTGAAAAGGCTAATAAATTTGGTAAAGCTTGAGAAATCAATTATCAAAAAATAAAGTACAAATGAATTAAAATTAGAAACGAGTATGGGAATAAAATTTGGTTGTTGAATAAATTAAAAATATAAGAAAACATTGAAAAGATTTTATGCCAAATATTTTAAATTCTTCATGTTATGGTGAATTATAAGGTATGAATATGCAAATACCAGATTATATTATTTTGACCCGAAAAAACACATTTGTAAAAATAAGAAAAAAATCTAAATGTACAAAATGTCATTATTACACACAACAAACTTAATGACAATTTACATCAATGCCATTTATCTCCAAATGGTTCTTTACAACAATTTCTCCAGGCCAATATTTAATCTAAACTAGTTTTAATATGTCCAGCAATTTCATTCTAAATAGTCTCTTTTCTTCTTGACACTGACTTCATCATAAGAACTTGCATTTTATGATTTTTATTTTTATCTCTCCATTTTCTATATTTACTGTTAATTGTAAATAGATAAAAAGTATTGAATAATCTTAAATATTCTTGGCTTGAAACAATTTATATTGTGTAGCATCATTCGTATTGTCTTATGTCACCAGATATACACTATTTTGCCTCACCACCCTTATTAATAACAATACTAATCATTGGATTGAAGTGGCAGCAACCTGATCTTTCCATTTGAAATGTTATTTTAAAAGTTCTTCATATTTTAACGTTAGTCATTATGTTTTGTGATACAGTGATAATTACTTTTCAAAGTCTATTTGATACTGAAAATAGATGATACTGTTGCTGTTAGATGTTTTCTTAATGTAAAAAAATTAGATTTTACTTTCTTTACTGAATTAAAACTTTAATATCATAAGTGTATATTTTATTTTTAATTCTTATGTATCATTTTGTTTTCAAAGTATTTGTGTACATGTTTGAAGATTTGTTTATTTTTAGTTAAAATGCAAGTCTTTGTTTTATAATAATTGATTTTAGTGCAACAAGAACTATATAAATATTATTTCTATGATGTTATTTTGTGTTCTTCTTACTAATTTTATAGTTTAAAATATTTGACTATTTGATAGGTTTTCTTTGAATTTTTTCTCTTGCATATATTTATTTTGTTATTTATAATGGTTAGCATTTTTGATCCAGTGAATATTTTGTTATTGATAAGTAATAACCTTTAAAATCATCCAGTGTTAAACTATATTTAAAATTTTCCTTCTATCATGACTTATGGCATAAATAAATCTCTTCTACTTCACTTTGCCTCCTATCATTAAATTTTATTAAATCGTATTATATTATTTTTTAATCTTTGGTATATTTTAATTGTTTTTAATTTTAAGGATATATATTTTTAATTTTAAGTATATTGATGCTTAAATGGTATCTTTTTAGTTTCAGCATTAAATTAAAGGAATTTTAATATTTTCTCTAAATTTTATTTACCATTTGGGGACTGCAAATTGGTGCAACCACTACAGAAAGCAGTGTAGAAATCCCTTAGAAAACTTAGAATGCAACCACCATTTGACTCAGTTATCCTGGTATATACCCAAAGGACTTAAAGGCAGCATACATAGTACAGTGATGCATTTGTATTGTCTTATGTCAGCAGACATACACTATTTTGTATCCACATTTACAGCAGCTCCACTCACAAGAGCAAAGCTATGGAAACAATGTAGGTGTCTTTCAAAGATGAGTGGATAAAGAGAATGTACATATACCAATGGAATATTCCTCAGCCATAAAGAAGAATAAAATTATGGCATTTTCAGGCAAATGGATAGAACCAAAGAATGTCATGCTAAGTGAAATAAGCAAGACTCAAAAAAAAAAAAAAAAAAAAGTACTGAATGTTCTCCCTGATTTGTGGATCCTAACCCACAACAAAGGTGAGTGGGGTAGAGAATAGAAGTCCCTAGCCTTGTATTTCTATACATGACTGGGTAACTCCGTATCATGTAGGACCACAAGAGTGGGAACCTAAATAGAATGAATTGTACTCTATTATGTATATTCTCCCCAAATACATTCTACTGTCGAGTATAACTAAAAATAAATAAATAAATAAATAAATAAAACATAAGAAATTTTCTTCACCATTTACTTCTCAGTTTCTTGTACTTCATTTCAATCTATTCAGAGAATATAACAATATTGTGCTGCATCTACTTGATATACTGAGAAGGTTTAATTAGAATAATATTTTTTTTAATTTCAAATTATTAGAAATCATTTTCTGCTGCCTTCAAATCTAAGGAATGTTTAACTGGATAAAATCCTTGGCACATCCTCAATTTCCTAGCTACTTTGTAGGTGCTGCTCCTTGTCTTCCAGCACTGAACATTACTTAGGAAAGTGAGAAGTCATGTACTGTGCTTCCCCCTGGTAGACCTTCCGCCTGGCTTTCCAAGGCTTTATTTACATCCAAGTTCATTGACCTCAGTATGTCATAGCCAAATGATAGTAGAGCTAAATTATAAGCCACAACAATAACGGTTTGAAAGGAAAATCAGGTGTTCTTGGTCTTAGGCTACTGTTTGATTATGGATCAGTATTCCCTAGGAACAGAAAGACTTGAGCACAATCTTAGGTAAGAATAGAGTGAATAGCTCACTCAAATTTAAAGGAGACTACATAAGTGAAAATGTAATGGTTATCGTGAATTCAAGTTAGTCAATTTTATTAAGATAATTAGTTATACATATAGCAGTCATTCTTAATTTTTACTATATCTTTCATTATTTATGATTTTAAGCATTTCTCAATTAAGAAAGCTTGATAGGAAAAAAAGGCAAAAACAACAATTTTGATTTTATGAATCTGCTTAACTTATTAAAAGTATTAACTCCCCATAGTTCTTTGAATTTTAATGAGTTATAGTTATAAACTATTTGCAACATATTCCATAATTAATCAGAGCACATTCATTTCTTTACATTTTATAGGAGAAAGTTAAAAGGATTCTTTATATACTGTGTACCAGAATATTAATTTTATTAGTTATAGTTTTCTCAATTTAAATATTTTTATCAATACCTATAATAAATAATTATTAAGATGAATTAGTTAAGCATTTTGAAATTTCTACTGAGAAATATGCATACATATGTATACATATAAAACATAAAATATATAAAAATATAATATTTAATCTACATTAAATTTAATCATCTATGAATACATATTATAAATACCATTGCAAGTATACACTCACATATACATACAACCTGAATCAATATTATGAAGTTGAGTAATACTATGAGATCTCATTTATCCTCTATCCTGTAACTAGAAAAAAACCTAAAATCATGTGACTAAAATAATATTTTCTGTTTGGATGCAGTCTATTTTATCTTACAACTCTCCATTTATGTGTTTTATTTCTTTTACAAGTCTTAGGAAAGGGATCATATTAGTTCACAGAATGTCTCTGGCTGATCCTAAATTTACATTGGTTGTTGGCTTGCCAGGATTTATTTGTAAGACTTATTTGAATACGGTGAACAAATATTAGAGGAAAAAGCTTTATACATATGTGCTTAGGGTGAAAGATGGGGAAGAAAGAATATGCAAAGACTATCCTGACCTCTGGTGTTTGGCATGGTCCTATGAGATTTGAACTCTACCGAGAGAGACGCTAATGTATTTCTGTTGAATGCAGGGCAGCCTCTATGTTGTGAGTACTTATGGGAATGAAGCACATGTTTAGCTCTTTACCTTTTTTGCAGGTTGTTCTTGACAGGAGGCCCTCTAAGCAGCATTTCTCCTTTATGAAGAAGTAGTGACAAAGATACAGTGAAATCTTTTTTGTACTGATTATAGAATAGATGCCCATCTAAGATTGGCAGTAAAACAACACTGACCACCTGCTCTTGATTTAGGATTTAAATATAAATTTGAAGTCCTTACCACCCACAAGCTCCTAATGTCTATTAACATTTGAGATATACTATCATTTTAATTCATATTAAATACCATTTTTATTGCCAATTCTTCATATACAAGGTTTAGAAATTTGTTTTTTTTTCATTACACTGATCAAAATATTTGCTACTAATTATATATATTTTTAGGAAGACTTATCTCAGTTTGCTTAAGACTACATATGTGCCTCATGACTTTTCATATGAGTATTATAAAAAAAACAAATGATATGTCTTCTGATAGAGAAGAATTACATACTAATCCCTTTCTTTTCTCCTTTCTGGATATGCAGAAAGATTATCAACTTACCTTCACTTACTGCGTTATATGTTGTCGAGACCCCCCGCCGGCAAGGGAAACACGACACAGGATTCTTCTTTCAGCAGTTTACTCAGGACCTTTGAATCATGATGAGAAAACAGGAACAAGAGAGGAAAGAGCGTGAGCGGTCGGTCTGCCCTAGCTTAAGTACCCAGCCTCGCCAATGAACTAGCACCACGTGGAGAAGTCTAATAGGTACAGCGCAGCGGAAGCAGGCCAGAGCCCAGCCCCACAGCCTTACAAGGAGTTGTTTACTTCTAACAACTCTAACCGCTAAATCATCAGAAGCAGGAGGCCAGCGCCATTTTCAGGGTGTGGTCACCGGCTCCCAACAATATGTGTCTATAGCTATATATCTATCTGTAGCTATAGCTGTATCAACATACAACTACATCTAATTCTTTATCAGCTACATCTATAACAACACAGCCTACCTATATCTGAATCTATATATAACATAATTAACACTCTGAGGTGCCAGCTGTACAAGATGAAAGGAGTCAGAATACCTAAAACATTTCTTGTGATAAATCTCCTCAGGAGAAAAAACTCTTTATTTTTTATGATGTGAGAAATAAACTCTTAGAATTATGTCATGATATTTCATAAGTTTTAGTCACATTAACTAGCATTATTTTCACTTAAAATGCATTTTGTGTGCATTCCATTCTGCAGGAAGAGAAATGGTTACTTTTGATTTGTACATAGCACCTTTGTTTTTTTCCATTGGTACCTAGAGTCACCACAATAAAATGTTTTTTAATTGTGTTTTTTTAATGTGGTAAAATATAAAGTTCTTCTTATATGACTGAATAAATTTTGATAAATATGTACAGTCATGTAACCACCATCACCTGAGAAAGTTCTTTTGTATCCTAGTCATTTACAATTCCTATGGTATCAGCTGATTCCTATAGGCAGACTCTTTTCTGATATTTATTACCATGGATTAGTTTTGAATATTTTTTAATTTCATATGAATGAAATAATTCAATTCATAATATTCTATTCATGGTTTATTTCAATGAGCAATATATTGCTTGAACTTAAGGGTTTTCAATTCATCAGTAGTCTATACTAGATTATTATCAAATAGTAATGAATTAAATGAATATATCACAATTTGTTTATTCACACACAACACCTATAAATAGGTATTAATTTGTATCATATTGTTTTCTTCCTCACTTTTAGGTATTAAGGATAAAATTATTATGAACAATGATTACAAGGCTTTTTTTAGAAACTATTTTTAAGTGATACTGAAAATACAGTAAATAAAGAGATATCAACTTCAATGTGGTTTTAATTTGGATTTTCTTAATGACTGATAATGACTGTTATTAGGCCTTCATACACCTTCACTATCGAAATGTCTGGTTATAACTTTGGCTGTTTTTTAAAATTAGGATTAAATTATTTATTTATGGTTTTTTTTCATTGATTTCAGGAACTCCTTACATTTCCTGTGTAAATCCTTTGTTAGATAAATATGTCCTCTCACCCCCTCTCTCTTTGTTAAGGATTTACTGACTAGACAGCTTGGAAAGCTCTCAATAGACACCTCCTCCTGCTGTGAACTCCTTCAGGAATTTCCACAGACATATAGAGATCTACTTCACCCAACACTGTGCTCATTTATAGGTTGGGCCAACTCAAAGGATGACTGGCATGGGAGTATATAACTACAAGGAATTCTGAAGGTCAGAGCTTCCCAGGGAGTCTCCCAGCACTCTTTTGGTACTTTAATTTTTAGCCTAACTTCTATGTCTATAAACCCTGCTTTCTTTTTTCTTCTTTTTTTTAATTTTCCCCACAGCTATTGGTCCTAGAGATGAACCTTAAATATCCCGTACACTAGACTGTATCCCAGTCTATTCCTCATGTGACCAATTTGTGACCTACCACACAAGGAAAGATCAAAGAAGAAATGAGGTTAGAATATTAGGTCTGGGTTATTTGATAACTGGTTAGTAAGGAGGACATCATCACTGGTGAAAGGTGTATGTTAGTCAAATTTATTTTGCTGTGACCAAAATACCTGGCCAGAACAACTTAGAGGAGGAAAAGTTTATTTTGGCTCATTGTTTTAGAATTTCATGGTTGACTAGTTCCATGGCTCTGAGCTTAAGGTGAGGCAGAACAATCTTGACAAAGCACAGCTGCTCAGCTCACTATAGCCAGGAAGCAGAGAGGGGCCAAGGAATCTTAAGGAAAATGAACATTTTTAGGGCATACCCAGCCCCAAGGGGTCCACCTCCTCATGTCAGGCCTCACCTGCCTATAGCTACCACTTAGTACTATTGTCCTTTAAAGTTATTAATCCATCAACTGGATTAATGCACTGATTACATTATGGCTCTTATCATCGAATCATTTTGCTTCCTTCATCAACACAGGATCTTTTCAAACATAGACATTCCTTGGCACAATATAACAATAAAAGTTTTCCTGTTCGTTAATTGAAATGTTAAACTGTTTTTTTTTTTTTTAAAGGATACAAATGTTCTTCTGTCTTCAGAGAAACACAGGAGAAACAGCAGAGGCAATGGAAATTGGTGAATATTGCTGAGTTTGATGCTCTGGAAAATGATAATGTAAAGATGAGAGTGGCTAATTGCAAATTGAAAGCTAAATGTGAAAAATGATAGGCCTTTTTGTAAGTTTGCAAAGAAATTATCATCTATTTCAGCTGACTGACAGATAAATTTTCAAGCAACATTGGTCTGCAATGTCCTATTCATGGTCCTACTTGGAAAAGACTTAGGTGCTGACAAGTGACAACTTAATAGGTGGGCAAGCAAACTGTGACTTCCCAAATCTGGATACACTTCATGTGTAAGTGGCTTCTACTCCATATTGTTAGCTAGCATTCATCTCTTTCATGGAAACAATACTGTCCTTTCCCTCCTTCAAGTGTATCTCCTGTTACCCTCAGAATATTCTTTCTCTCTCCTTCCAAACACTGAGCCTAAAATTAGTGCTAAATCACAATTTAATCTTTGCAGGGTGTGATGAGTTTCCTAAGGAAGGGAAGGGACTATACTCCAAAGGAAGTGCAAAACATATCAAGCATTTGCTAGTAGAACTAGAACAGTCTATGTGAGATTTGATTATTAGAGCATTTGATGAAGGACAGTCTGGAACAAAAAGTTAGATGGCAAGAGGTATTAATTTGGATATAATTTTCTAAGGTACAGTGTCTGACATCACAACAAAGACCTTTGGAAATGGTGTAAACTCATTTCTAGATGGCTCCTAGATGCAGAAATAGAGATTGCCACACTGAGTAGAAAACAATTACTGGGGCAGTCAGTGAAAGAAAAGATCAGAAGGCCAAGACTGGTCATGCCAGAATGCATGCTACATAAAACTGGAGATCCACCAGATGGTTTTGTTCCATGGGACTGTGAGAGGTGTACAATGAAAACCCTAGGGAATGCACTATGTAGAAGGACACAGCATTGTTAGGAATTTCTGTAGTGCCTCACATCTAGAGATTATGCCTAGAGGTTGGACGATGTGATTACAAATCGAGATTCACATATAGCAATAGCTGTAATAGGAGCTACTTGAAATCATGAAGGTCATTTGGTGGCGTTTACCCATTAGAAATGAAAATGTAGGCACAGTTATTATACTCGATGACAATATCAAAGGAACAGTCAGAGAAAGGTAAGAAGTATGCTATATAAAATGGTCATAGAGATACATTATAATGAACAAATCCAAGGAACCCACAAGTGTATTACTCAATATAAATCATCAAAACACTTCAAGGTGCAGTGGCACAAGCCTTCAATCCCAGTGGCTTGGGAGGCTGAAGCAGGAAGATCAAAAGTTCAAAGCCAGCCTCAGCAAAAAATAGGCACTCAGCAACTCAGTGAGACCCTGTCTCTAAATAAAGTAAAAAAAAAAAAAAAAAAAAAAATAGGGCTGGGGATGTGGCTCAGTGGTTGAGTGCTCCTGGCTTCAATTCCTGGTACCAAAACCAAAAACAAAAACATATCAAGTGAATAAATTCAATACTTGAGAGTTGTACAGCTATATAAAAATGGTATAATCCTTTGCCCACATTAAAAACATGAATAACTTTTCAAACATTAAATAAAACAATTGGGAGAAAAAAACATTTCTCTGAGATGAAGAATTCTGCAATATTACAGCAAAGTGTAAATAACAATGCCAAATTTGTCAGTGTACAAAACAAAGTAAAAGCCACCGAGTTCAATAAAGTGTCAAAGTTAGCATTAGAGATCAAAGACTCAAAGCATCATTAGGGTTAAAATATAATAACTTTGGGACTAGGAAAAATATGAATAATAAGATAATTCTGGCCAGGATCTAGCTCACCTTGTTTCCATTGGTTCGTAGATCCTATCATTAGTATTCCCTGAAGACAAAATTAGAATAAACATACTTGAATTTGGCAAAAACCTCATATTGAAACCCTTGGTCTCTAAGATAGGAGCCATTACATCTGACATTTCTAAATGTCTCTTGACACATTTAAACCCGCCTTTGGGCAAAATAAATAAATAAATTAATAAATAAATAAATAAATAAATAAATAAATAAATAAATAATAAAAGAACATTTCGTACCCAAGATATTGATTAATTTTTCAAAAAAAATCTTAAGGTTTTTAAGGTTTTTGGTGGTATTTCTCTGTTATACTCAACTTTCTTCATTGGTTTTGCCTGTGTAAAAACCCCAAAAGATTCTGGTGAATGGAAAATGGAAGTCAATTCCCATAAATTTGACCATAAACAGAAATTACCTGAATAGCAGCCACCATGATATCTTTTTTGTAATATATTTTTAATTTTTATTAGAGCTTTTGTAGTTATACACAGTAGTCCATCCCAACAAACTTATACATGCATGGAATTCAATTTCAGTTCATGATCCTCTCTTTCACTCCTTCCATCTTCCCTTTGCTCCCCTGTTCTCTTTCCTCTTCTCTACTCACTATGATATCTTTAATAGAGATTAATAAAGCTTCACACATATTGCATTGGACCCCTATATGGTAAATTCATTCTTCTTTTATTCATTGTCAAAAAAAATGAATCAATACTGAAACGTATTTACATAGACTAAAAACCACAATATACATTTATAGGTTCACTCTTGTTCTATGTTAAGTCTTCCATTTACTTTCTTTCATAATTAATATGAGATCTGGACCTCCTGGATATTACCAAGAACAATCACTTGATTCTCTACTTGATTATGTCATACTAACTGAGCAAAAAGAGGAAGGAATATCACACTTAATGCTTTGATATGTATTCCAGGTTCACATATAAACCATAAAAGGATTCAGGAGCTCATCATTTCTGAAAGATGTTTGGGGCTTGAATAGTTAGGAAAATGCCAGGACCAATTAAAAATAGGGCAGATTCTTTAGTATTAGATGTGTCAATGCTCTGAAAATTTGCCATGTAAACTACTTGGAAAACCTCTAAGGGCAGATCATAATGCTAACTCCAGAGAAAGGTCAATAATGTGCAGCAGAGAATCTAAGAGTTTTTGAAAAGCAACTCTCAGAAAATGAAGTCTCTGACCATGTGGCATCAGGTAACCCTGTGGCCAACATTACCCATGGTGGTATGGATACTTTCAAGCTCACAAAACTGTATCAGCCAGGCCCATCAATGGTTTGTTCTATTTAAAAGTGACAAATATGGAATCCTATACAGGGAGTAGCTTCTTGTGCTTATATTTTGAAGGGTCTCCCCTATGTTTTCTTTTATCAGTTTCCAAGTTTGGATCTGATATTTAGGTCTTTGATACATATTTAGTTGACTTTTGTACAGGGTAAGAGATAAGTATCCAGTTTCAATTTTCTACATGAGGATATCCAATTTTCCCTGCATCAATGATGAAACTGTTTTTCCTCCAATATACATTTTGCCACCCATGTCAAGAATCAGATTGTTGTAATTGTGTAATTTTATTTCTGCATAAACATATCCTGTGGCCTATATATCTGTTTTCATGCCAGTACCTTGCCGCTTTTGTTTTCATGGCTCTGTATTTTAGTTTGAAATCTTATATTTTGGTAGTTTCAGGAATAGTGAAGGAATAGGAAGTTTAGCTGGAAAAAAAGAATCTAACAGGCGATATGAAATGCATTCTTTGCTCAAGATTGCTAGGGATGCTTTAAGTTTTTATTCTTCAATATGAATTTTTCTCTAGTTTTATAAAAGATTGTCATTGATATCTTGATGGGGATCGCATTGAATCTGTACATTGTTTTTGTACAATGGCCATTTTAACAATATTAATTCTGTCAATTCATGAACATGAGGGGGGTAGTCTTTCCATCTTCTAATAATGTTTTTTTCAATTTTTTTCTCAATATTTTATAATTTCAATTGAAGAGATCTTGTACCTCTGTGTTTTCCCCAGCTTTAAAATTTTGTAATTTTGTGTAAATGAGACCATTACGGAGTCCTCAAGTTTCCAATTTCATTGTACATCAAGCCCAGATGACTGCTAAAAAATTTGCTCTTTTATTTTCTGTGGTAGATTTCCTTTGGGCTGCCCCAACCTCAGCTGTCATCCATAAATGAGAAGTCAAATCACAAAAGAGAATGGTACAAGACTGTTCACCTTAGACAGTGCTCCTTTTGCTGATAGTGTAGTCCTTATTTTTTCATATCTCAGATACATTCACAATAGGATTTCTTTAATGTAACTAATAATTCTTAGGTTTTGCAGCAAAACATTATTCTCCCATGATCTATCACACTGTATACAGAAGTACAAATTCTCATTTTGTCCTAATATTACAGTCAGACCTCAATTATCAGATTTTGTATATTTTAAGAAACTTATCTCAGCATAGAACTGGACTTGGCATGCTTCTGCATTGCAAAAGTCACAATTCTGAGGGCAAAGTCACCAAATAACCTCCATCCACAAATATTATTAAGTGTAGAGACACTTTACTGACTTCACTGGAAAGAGCATGAATGGTGACTGTAAGGCATTTCAGAAAGAGAGGTGAGCATTACTTCAGGAAGAGTTTTATTGAGTCATGTAAACTATGGAGATAGTCTACATTCTGGAAATTGAATTTTTATGTTTACTATACATATGCTCTGAAGTTGCTCAAAAATTGATGAATTCAAGCATAATATTTTTAGTTGTTAATTAATTAATGTTTAAGCATTTAATTTATTTAGAAAAATACTTTACATATATGGATTAAATATGATGCTCTCTTTTATTAATTATAAGTAATTCTAATGGTAGTAATAGTAAGAGTACATATATGATGTACTATAATAAAGCAATGCTTCTAAAAGTCACTTAAAATTTTTGAAATCATACTGTTTCTGAGACCAAAGAATTTGGGGTGTTAGGATGGCTCTATGCTGACCAACAGATGCAAATACCAGATGGTTTTATGAACGTTCTGTCATCTCAGTACTTAAAATTCTTTGTATGTCAAAGCTGTAGAAGATTGGCCATTGCTGTTTTGTGCATTAATTCTGCTGTTGGCTTATTACTCTGCCTAGTTTTCTCACCAAATTTTGATTCTTAAACTTTCTCTGAACATCTTGGCCATGCATGTCCAGTTTTGCTCTACATTCACATATTTCCAAACTGCTTTCCTTTACATAGACTCTTTCCTAGTCAACAACATAAAAAATATATTCTTGTGCATTATTTAGAGTGCTTTTTAAATCACTCTAATCTTTACACTCCTGCCAGCATTTAGACCCAAAATGCTGATTTTTTTCTTTTCAATTTATAAGCCCAAGCAGCTTAATTATAATTTTAATGATGTCACATGTTTATTGTAAACACACATACATAAACACAGAGAGAAGGGTATAAAGAAGTTAGAGTTATATATCAGCTAAATTAGAAGAAAATACAAAATCCAATACTGTTTTACAATATTTAAAACTTATTATATGCATATACATACATAGGAATATTTTACAAAAAAACACTTTAAAATTATAGTTTAGTAATAATTTTATTTAGCTAAGAATTTTAAGCAAGGCATGGTGGCCCGTGCCTGTAATTCCAGTGGCATGGGAGGCTGAGACAGGAGGATTGAGAGTTCAAAGCTAGACAATGGCGAGGTGCTAAGCAACTCAGTGAGATCCTATTTCTAAAAAAATACACAATAGGGCTGGGCACGTGTCTCAGTGGTTGAGTGCCCCTATGTTCAATCCCTGGTACCAAAAACAAGATTTTTAAAGGGATGCATTTTCATGTCAATATATTAAATAAATATCTATGCAATCATTTTAACTACTGCATATTATTGCTGTATATGTACATATGATAAAATTATTTAGCATAAATTTAATTGACTATTATTGTGTAGATAATGATAAATATCTTTAGACACATGTCTGTGTACTCTGCATTTATGGGGAATTATTTACTATGTGCAGACTCTGTGTCAATTCATTTACATACATTAGCATATGGATTCCTCTCATCAAGTGTAGGAAATATTATTATTTCTTGATTGTTGAGATTACTGATAATAAACTGAATCTCATAAAGATTGATATATGTTTCAGTTAATTATGATATAAACTGTTAGAAGTGGAGAAACTGGATGATTGGGGCACATTGTTAGTAGATCAAATTTTCATCAGCCTGTGAAGTTTGGTCTAGGTTGGTTTGATGTTGGTAAATCTGTAGCTGAGTACATTCTCCTGGAGAATTTTCTATTTTTAAAAGAGTCTGCCATGAAATAATCTTTTGCTAGTACATAATTTGTACTTCTTGCTTAGAATAATGTAGTTTTTGCTCACTGAAGTGGCCTAGGACTTTTGCCACTTGGCTGAGATGTTTCACTGGTTTTGAATTGTACCTGTTTAGGGACAAATCAGATTCACTGGAGAGAATTTGGAATTGAGAAAAATTTGAAGGCATGAGTTAGTTTTAAGTAAATGGTTCTGCTTTCTATTTTTATTACAGAATTTTACCTTCATGATTAATAGTGTTTTAGCTACAAAATAAGGGGAAAAATCATATTGAGACTATATTTTAGCCATTTTATTTCCTATGAAACATGTTTCATAGGAAATAAAATGCTGCTGTTTCCCTGTATTGAGGAACCTGGGTAGAAAGCAGGTGCCAAAATCTTAGCTGCCATCACATCTCCAGCCTTTGTTTTTTTTTTTTTAGATGAGTATTCTCACAAATAATCTCCGTTCAGTATTCACAATTCATCACCAGAATAGATGTAGTTTATCCTCCTTAAAGATTCCCCCAAATTAATAGAATCTACATTATGTAATATACTTCTAAATGTGGCCTATTTATTAATGTTAATCTTTCTTAATTATTATCTTAATTTTCATTAAAACTATTTTGTTAAATCTTTCCTGTGTGATCCTTCCTATTTTGTTTCTCAATAGGAATTTCTAGGAAGGTAATTATTAAACTTATTTATGCCACCACTGCTCCATTTTGAATTCTGGATATCAACTTAAACAACATTAAATGCAATGACTTGTTTTCTGAAGATTGTGTCTAATTCATAATGTTTCCAAGAGAGAAAAGTAACCAAATATTACTTTAAGTATCTAGAAAGCCTTTGAAGTTCCTTAATTAAAACCTAGTTAACAGTGACTATAATTTTTTAACAAAAGTATGACTTAAGAAACATTTTGAGTAATAAAATTGTTTGCTTTGTTTTTCATTCAGTTTTCCTATATTTTAAAAATATAAATTATAAATTATAGGAAATAGGAAGAACTCTAAGCTAGCAAAGTTACCACTCATAAGTACAATGTTAGATATAATGGAAATTGGATCTGACTGAAATGATACTTCAAGGGCCTTATCATGACTCCCTTTCTAGAAAGTTATGTCATCAATTAATGGGGTTATTCCAGAATCACTAATAAGTGATTATTCTAAAAGAAATGACCAAAGACTCAGAGAAGTCTTGGCCTTCATGTTGTCCAATAAAAGTTGCCTAATTCTCCTTTTAATCTGTGAGTGTAATGTTCCCCTCAAGTACCCATCAAATAAGAAAGCTAGTCCACACAAATAGGTAGTTAGAACAGGTGTCAATGAACTTGATTGGGAAGAAAAAATCAGACTGCATCAGAAACTAGTGAGTTTGATTTGGAAGTGGTATCTAAAAACCATCTCCACAAACAAAAATACAGGAGATTTCATGGAATTTTTGTCATTATGTGAAATTTTAATTATTTATAAGACTGATGGGAATTATTAGCAAAAGTTCATGACTATTTGCCTATGGTGAAATGTATGGTACCACTTTTATATTATATTACACTTGACTATTATTAAAGAAGTGTAGGGTGAATTCAAACAACAAATTTTTGTTCTCTACACATTTAGGTGATCCAGGTGTTCCTGATACAAATAGGGTATTTCTCCATAAACTATGGTCAAAGGAAACTATGAACCAGTATTACAGACTACATTTGAATAAAGGTATTCTGGAAAATCATAAGTATCCTAGAAATCAATACACTAACAGTCTGCTTATGAAAGAATAAAGAAAAAAATTATTTCAAGGTGGGAAAGGTAAGTTTGCATTTCAACTAGCTGCTTTATAACAATATGCAACAATTACATGGCTTTAGCTTCCATTTTTCTGTGTATTTTCTTACTTTAAAATAGTGATGTCCTTACATCATTTGTATGTAAATTTAAAATAATATATATTGCCATACCCTGAGCATTGTCATCTTTCAAAAAACACTAAAACCAAAATATGTCACCCACTAAATCTGACTGGCTTCTTCAGGAGGATCACCAACCATCACCAGAAATAGGGTCACAACCATGGTAACCACAGTCAACTCAAACATAACGGGCAGTTCTGATATAAGAAATAGCAAAATTCGTGGGAGTTCCCGTACCTGCTTCCATTAATCTCATTATTTATCAAACAAAAGAGTTACTATTGCCTCATGCCATGTTACCGTATAAAATGTTTGGAAATTTGGCGTTCACAAATATCTTTTGGTGGGCCATGATTTTGCCAAAAAAAAAAAAAAAAAAAAAAAAGGACTTTGTTTCTATCATTTGTTTCTTCTTTTTGTTGTTGCTAGGGATTGAATTCAGGGCCTCATACATACTAGGCAAGCACTACGTAATTGAGTTACATTCCCAGTCAAATTAAGAACATTTTGATAAAGTGCTACTATTATCAAAATGTAGAAAGACACCCTTGGATATTTACAGATAATTTTGATAAATGTTAAAGTTGGAATATAAGAAGAATATACAATACTCTCATTGCCTAGACTTTTATAGTTCTTCACCTATTAACCATGAATTTTAAGTATTATTAATGATTATGATGACTCTAAATTTAATAATTTCTTTTAGATCTTTGCTTATTTTCTGAAGTAGATTTTAAACTGGGATCTCCAAAAATGGCATCTGAGACATAGGATTAGAGGAAATTGTTTAACTGGGAAATTATCCCAGAAAAAAGTACTGAGTGAACAAGGATATGGAATAATGATAGAACACTAATTCAAGAATTCTTTAGAGTGATGGCCAACTTAGCCAGGACAAGTGTGCCACTCCCCCAACCCTGTAGATAAGACCAAAAACATGTTAGAATGCCACATCTGTTTGTCTTTATTCATTATTGGCTCAAGGACCTTGCTAACCTTAGAACTCTCAACTTATCCATTTGTTAATCTTGAGTGAATCCCCCAGGCAGCCCACTTCTCTAACCCCGAGAAGCACAAGAGGAGGAAGCAAGAATTACATGGCTCTGACTGAAATGCTAAAAACTGTTAGTTGCTTTGAAGCTGGTTGAAGCTGAATTATTGGCAAGCATAGAAAGTGGGAATGAAAAAAAAATTGGAAAGATTTAGAAAAGCCTTCCAATGGCAATCAATTATATCTTTGTGGGTATTGAAGATAAGACAACCAAATCAAGGATATTAAACATAATATTGTTTATATTATTAAGATTAGATGAGGAAAACTATTTCAACACCAAAGGTAAAACGTATTTTATTATTGGAATTTTGTGTAAAATTATTACCTATATGTATTATTTTTGAAGCATTATAATCCTTCATATTTTTCTGCTGATAGGAAAATTTCTAGCATCGCTTATTAGCCACTTTCCACCATTGCTCTCTAGTTGAAATTCTATAAATGTTCTATTTGGGGTGTAGTACATCCATTTTAATGCTTTTAACTACAATGAGACATTTCCCTTTGTAACTCTGTCCTAGATTTGACTTAGAATCTAATTCAATATTCTAATTAAAATTAAATGTTACAGTTTTGCTTAATATACTATAAAGGGGCTGCCAAGCAATGTCTACCCTTGTAGCCAATTTAAAGCTTACATTTGAGCATTTTTTTCAGTCTCACCAGCAGAGCAAGTTTATCGAGGGTGATCTTTCATCCTGAAAAATGAATCCAGCTGTGTTGCCGCTAAAAATTGGTGGTGTGCAGTCTGTTAAATAGCATGCAATTCAACTAACTCTGGATTAAAATGTGCAAAATAATGAGATTACCATAACTATATTAAGCATGGTAAATTTATAGGATGCATTGATTAGAAAAATATTTCATGCATTTTTAAAATAAAATTTTCTCAATTATTGGCCTATCTGTAAAGATGGAACTTTGTTTAAAGAAAACTATTAACAGACCACTTTAGGAGAAATAGCTCTCATCCTGAAAAACCAAGCTGGTTTTGACAAGTAAAGGCTGTGGTTTGGGGGCTCATTTTGAAAATTAAGTAAGAAATTAAAAAACGATGTATGCATTTAGGTAAAATATAATATTAAATTTAGTGTAATATTAAACTTAGTTTAGATAAAAAGTATACAGAAGTCTAGACATTAGTATAGAATTAATACCTCTTTGAGTTTTATTATATCTTGCACAAATAATTCAGTGCTGAGGTAGCCTCCATTTCTAAAACATACCAATGTACATCTCCATATAATATTAGTGTCCAATCATGTTCACACTGAAAGTCAGATGTACTGTGTCAAAGTTCATTATACATAGCAACCAACAGTAGAAGCTGCATTCCTCATACTTTTTATGCCATCTATACTTAGCATACATTTCAGTATGGTACAGTATTGGCTGCCATCAACAAAATATGGAAGAGAAATAATAATTAGACAATTTGCTCATGCAATATCTTTAAATAATGATTATGGGATTAAATACATATTGTTCATCATGAGTTCAAAAATATGCATGAACTTTGTTTTATGAAATTTGATTAATTGAAACTCTGCAAAGAAAAATCCTGCCTCACTATAATTAGAATTACATTACCTAATATCTGTAATGATGGCATTGAAGTGAGCTGAAATGAAGAAATCTGAATTGTGAAATTGATCAGTTTAATAAAACCTAATCAGATATTAACTGAGTCAATTTTATTTATTCATCTAAAAATGCCCTATAAGGGCTCTATTATTTTCATTTTGTTAATGGGGTAAAAATATGAGGATCGCAAATACAGACTTGCCCAAATTTGCAATATCAGAGCAAATTATTGAAATCAAATTCTCTTGGTTCCAAACTCAGTTCTATTTCAAAATAAATCCTTATTGAAACTATGAAGAGACAAATGGGAACCTAATATCCTAGTTACACTTTTTCCACTTATGACCAGAAAATCATAACTCATGAACTTATTATATTAAGTATTTATTTGCATTTTAGACATGCAAATTAAAAAGGGAGAAAACAAAACAAAACAAAACAAAAAGCCTTCTAGCTATCATTGAGGATCCCCCGAGCCTTCCCTCCAAACTGATGGGATTCTGTAAAATATCATTAGAGAATAAATAGCAACTGGAGTTAACAGAAAAGCTTCTGCTGCTCATGAGAAAATTATAAGATAATATTCATTTCGCTGTAATCATCCACTAAAATGATGCCCCAGGGATAGTTGAAAAATAATACATTCAAAACTGTTTACCTATTTTACCAAAATGATTCTTTTATGAATCACCCAAAGTCCAAGCCCTGAAACAGACTTTTATCATCAACTTGCACCAATTCTTCATGAATTCTGTTGGAAATAGAGTTTGTGCAAATAGATAACACTATTAGGTAAATTTAATATAATGATTTCTGGTAAATATTTCAACCTGGAATGCTTATTTTTTCTAATTCTGTTTAGGTTCTAGTTATTTTAGTGTTTATATAAAATGGGGGGAGAGGAGAAAATGAAAGGCCATAGGCAACTGTCTTCTTATTTTGTTTGCTGTGGTTGATCTGTTTGGGGAGGGTTTGCTTAGTCATAAGTTAAATAAGTATAGTAATCTAAGGTCTTCTGATTTCTTTTTGTCTGAATTATCCTTCAATCAAATATTTTGAAACTGAAGACAGGCATATAAAAATAAAATAAATCAATTAAAATATCATAAAGCAATGAAAGTGAATGAACAAAAGTGATATGTTTATATTTGAACAAGTTCCAAAATTACAATATTAAGTTTATTTTATTTTATTTTATTTTACAATATTAAGTTTAAATAAAATTACAGATGTATCCTTAAGTTCATTATTTTATGTGAATGTTAGATTTTGGTAAACCCTATAAAATACTGATTCTTGGTTATATGATTAACTATGTTTAAAGCAAGAGAGTATTTAATTCAACATTAAAGTCTAGAAAAACGTCTACTTTTAGACATCAAAAAAGTCTATTTTTTTAATGCAAAGAGAGGTATATGATGAAGGTGGGTAAAATAAAAAAAGAAAAAAATATATAGGTCAAAGAGTGTCTCTTACTGGCAGAGTGCTTGCCTAGCATGTTCACATGTGTGAAGACCTGGGTTCTAACCCCAGCACCTCAAAAATAAATAAATAAATAAATAATAAAAAGTAAAATAAGTTATGTTAAATGGAATTCTTTGTTTAAAAATAAATGTTATTCACCTAAGAAATGCAAAGAAAATTTGTGTGAAGGTTAAATCAGAAAAAAAGCTCACAAAAAGACCACTAATATATCTAACGCTTGAAAATAATTTATCATGTAAATCAAAACTACGCTGATATTTCATCTGTACTCCAGTAAGAATTTCAATGAAAAATACAAATAATAATAAATGCTGGCAAGGATTCAGGTAAAATAAAACACTTTTATACTATTGATAAGTTTGTAAATTAATACAACTATGGACATCCCTAGGGAGGTTTCTCAATAGACTAAGAATGCTAACCCCTTATGATCCAGCTATACAATTCCCTAGAATTTATTTGAAAGAATTAAAGTCAGTATGATGATATATGTTGACCAATTTTATAACAGTATAATTCACAATAATCAAGCTATGGAACCAGCCAAGAGATGAATAGAAAAGGAAAATGTAACACACACACACACACACACACACACACACACTTCATATTTACTAAGCCAAAAAGAATAAAATTATGTCATTTACAGAAAAATTTATGGAATTAAAAACCATTATGTTAAGTGATACAGGACAGACTCAAAGTCAGAGTTCATATATTTTCTCCCATATATAGAAGCTGAATACATTTTTTTAAAATAAAAGGGATCTCAAGAAAATAGAAATAGAATTCTAATAAGATAGAATAGGGTAAAGGAAAGAGGTCAGGGTGAGAGAGAAGGAAAGTATGCAAAGATTTGGGAGAATAAAACTGACCCAGTTAAAGAGTTCAGTTGCAAATATACAACAATATCACAATGAAACCCACTATTATGCATAATTATAATGCACTGATCAAAAACTTTTAAAAGTAATACATCAAATTGCAACGATGTATCAATGAAGAATTTTGATTACACTGAGTATTCATCTGAGAAAAACTCAAGCTTTGCAGTCTTTAGAAAAAAATTCTCTTTTCACTCTGTTTTTAGTTCCTGGAAAATGTATCTTTGTTCAATATTATGTTTAATGCTTATAAGAATCTTGAGATGACTGCGCAAAGACTTCAGGATAATTAGAACATAGGATGAAGTAGCAAATGAAGACAGGCATAGATATTGTTGAAAAATAGAGCATTTGTTTTTACATTTTCATGAACCTTAACATGGACTGCAAGTGTAGACCTTCTCATACATTACTGTAATTCTTTATCTCATCTTGCCATTACAGAATGTGAGGTCTTACCAGTCATGATTATGGTTTCCATATTTTCTTCTAAGTACCTTGTATCTGGTGCCAGGCCTGTAGTTTGTATTCTTAAAAAAATGAGGTAAATATAAATCACTTATTTTGAAAGAGAAACCAGGAACTACAACCCCACAACTGGAATAGTGGGGAATCCAAGAAGAAAAATAAATTGATAAAGGGTGAATAATCCAAAATGTTGCATGTTGGACACATTCATTTTATTTCAGTTTATGAATTTTGTGAACCTCTCTACAACTGAAGGTTCAGAGGGAAAAATTAAAGAATCAGGGTATTTATTGATAAGGTGTTTGATTGAGGGTGTTTCCTTAGAACTTTTATCTTGAAAAAGAGGATGCAAAAAACCAGGTGCTGTCTGTTGGCATTCAAACCCCAATTATACTATAGGTAAGATATGTGCATATGAATAGGGATGAGAACATCCACTGCAGCATGAATAAATGAGATCTATACTATTATTTGTAATTATGCAAGTATCAATTGTTAATTAGAGCAAAGCACATAAAGGATTGAGACTATCAACATTTTTACTACAAAGTCTACTTAATACTACTGGTTTATTTTATAGGTAAGAAAATGACCAAATAAATGAAAAAAATGAACATGAATATTCATAATTATACTTTAACTGTTCTCTTAAATTACATTGTAGATCATTCATTTTGTAAACTGAATTTTTGAAAGCTTCTTTACAGAGTACCTAGTATCAACATGATGTATCCACCAACTTTTCTGACCTCAATCTATGAGTATAATAAAGTCACATTAGAGTTAAGATGTTTATTCTGCTACCATAGCCATCTACCTGTGTAATCCACTATGGTGAAACTCAGATAAGTATAGTTGTATATCTTCATACATTAAAGAAGTGTGTCACATTAGATTGAGTAGAGATAAGTGATGGGAGGGGAGGGGAGGGGAAGAGGGGAAAGGAAGGACAGCAGAATAAAATAGACATTATTATTGCTGTATGTGTATGTGACTGCATGACCAATGTGATTCTGCAACCTGTACACTCAGAAAAATGAGAAATTATACCCCATCTGATTCAAATGTATGATATGTCAAGATCATTGTACTGTCATGTGTAACTAATTAAAAAAAGAAAGAAAGAAAAAGAAAGAAAGAAGTTGGTATTCCAGCTGGGGAAACCACATTGGCCTGGAATCACTGAAGGAAAATTCAAGAAGCAAAGAAGATGAAAGTCATTGTGCATAAAATTAAATTTAAAATAAAATTCTAGTTTTTGTAATTATAAAAGTAGTTTCTGGAAATCCATATAACATTCATTATAGTATCTAAAAGAAATAATCCGAGGGACATATTTGGCAATTTAAAGTTTTGATATTTTGGCATTTTAAACAGAAGAAAGGGTGGGAGAGTCAAATGCATGCAGAGGAGATGATCAGTGATGAGGAAACTGTTGACTGGCACCTATGTAGCCATGCCAGCCCCTCATCTTGGAGGAATGGTGTTTATATTAAACAAATGTGCCCCAAACAGTGGTAGCCTCTTCTAGATTTTTTTCATGATAATGTTACAAAAAAAAAAACAGAATTTCATACTCCCTAGAGTCATTAACATATCCCTCTTATCCCTACAGTTGTCTTCTGCTGAACATTTTTATAACTTTGCTTCACAGAATATGAACTAAATTTTACCACAAATTCCCAGTAGTAGATTGTGACTAAAGGTCAATGTTCAGTGGGAAGCTAAAGCTCAGATATCATGGTGTAAATTTTAAAGATACATACTTCCAACTGTTGTACAGTACCGCCTTTTTTTGAAAGTCAGATAAAATACATTGTTAAGAGGAAATAACAAAAAAAAGGTCTTTACTGTGAAGTTCTATCTTAATAAAACAATGAGTTGTGATGTTTAATGTGTAATAGCTGCACATGCTAAAGGCTTCAAATCTATTTTCCTTGCTTTGGACCTCCGTAGGAACTACTCAGATATGGTTTGTCTTTTTTAAAAATTTGTTATATATGACAACAGAATGCATTACAATTCATATTACACATATAGAGCCCAATTTTTTAATATCTATGGTTGTACACAAAGTAGAGTCACATCCTTCATGTCTTCATACATGTACTTAGGGTAATGATGACCATAGCATTCCACCATCTTTCCTACCCTATATCCCCTCTTCTCCTCCCTCCCTTTTTCCCCTTTGCCCTAGCTAGAGTTCATTTAATCCCCTCTGCCAGCATAGTATGGACTAACACTCTTAAATCAGAGAAATCATTAATCATTTGTTTTTTGGGGATTGGCTAATTTCACTTAGCATTATATTCTCCAGCTCCATCCATTTACCTGCAAATATCATGATTTTATTATCTTCATTGTTCTTTATGCATTCATCTACTGAAGGGCATCTAGGTTGGTTCCATAGTTTAGCTATTGTAAAATGTGCTGCTATAAACATTGATGTGGCTGTGTCCCTGTAGCATGCTGTTTTTAAGTCCTTTGGGTATAGACCAAGGAGAGGGATAGATGGGTCAAATGATGGTTCCATTTCCAGTTTTCCAAGGAATCTATATACTGCTTTCCATGTTGACTCCACCAATTTGCAGTCCCACCAGCAGAGTATGAATGTACCTTTCCCCCATACATCCTTGCCAATACTTATTGCTATTTGTATTCTTAATAACTGCCATTCTGACTGGAGTGAGATAAAATTTTAGAGTAGTTGTGATTTGCTTTTCTTTAATTGCTAGAGATATTTAACATTTTTCATATATTTGTTGATTGATTGTATGTCGTCTTCTGAGAAGTGTCTATTCAATTCCTTGGCCCATTTATTGATTGGGTTATTTGTTTTTTATTGGTATTAAGATTTTTGAGTTCTTTATATATCCTAGAGATTAGTGCTGTATCTGATATGCATGTGGTAAGAATTTGTTCCTAATTAGTAGGCTCTCTATTCACCTCACTGATTGTTTCTTTTGCTGAGAAGAAACTTTTTAGTTTGAATCCATCTCATTTACTGATTATTGATATTAACTCTTGCACTATAAGAGTTACATTTATTATACTAGAGGCCCGTTGTTATGATGACAAGAAATAGGGGAAATATGTTCCATAATAGTATAACAAAAATACTAATCTTTCAGTGCACTAGTGTCTCTGAGCTGTGAACTTAACATATGTATTTTAGTTTCATTTTCCTCCTTGGTTGTGACAGGAAGTCAAGTGTGGGAGAATGTCCTTACATCAGGGATATATATATATGTATTTATATTTAAAGTTTATTATTCCCCTCTTCAACGCATGAGAGGATTCTTTCTTGGTCATCAACAGTATTATCTGTGGGATTTTGGAGGCAAAACAAGAAACATGAGATTTTCCTAAGATTATGACTCCAGGAAGTTCCAATCTCAAGGTAGTCCACATTCAGATTTCATAAAGTTTTCAAAATTAGCGTTTAGTTGTCCTTACAAATTTACAGTGTTTTATATTACAACTCTAAATTTCCCAACCCCTCAAATTTTGGGGGATATGGTTTGCCAAATTAATATAGCTCTCTGATGGATTCCAAACACAAAATTATGGTTTTTTAGCTTGTTTAGTTTCATCTTATTGTTTGGATGAAAATTACATATTCCAAACTCTTCACATATTAGTGCCAGAACTAACAGTATTTTTCAAGTATTTTTCCTTCTGATTTATAATCCTCACAAAATTTTGAAGTCTCTGAATTCAGAGGGTAGAATTTTCATGACACTTTTTGAGGGGGAGGAGATACACAGGATTGAACTCAAGAAGACTCTACCACTGAGCCACATCCCCTGCCCTATTTTGTATTTTATTTAGAGTCAGGGTCTCACTGAATTGCTTAGCTCCTTGCATTTGCTGAGGCTGGCTTTGAACTGGAGCTTCCCTTGCCTCAAGTTTCCAGAGTCACTAGGATTACAAGCCAGTGCCACTGCACATAGCTTTCCTGACACTTTAATAATTGGAGTGTTGATGGAGCATTTCCATTTCTCCTTGATCTTTTTTCATCTCATTCTTCAAAAACCATCTAAGACCTTTGCAGAATGCTTATTGTTTCTTCATCAGTCTTCCCATTTTTTTGTTTGTTTCTCTTCATTTTAATTTTTTAAAATTTGTTTTAATTAGTTATACATGACAGTAGAATACATTTATGCACTATCATTTGGATGGAGTATAACAGTAGAAGAAATGCCCCTTTCATTTTTATGGTATGTATTCCTTCATTTTCTCATAATGAAGTCCTTTGTGAAATAATGGAAATAACCTTATGAGTATTTTCTTAATTCTCTTATATAAACCAACATAAAAGGTAAATGTCTGGAGAGCCCTTCTGATAAGAGCACCCACTATTATTTGCATCAATAGCATTAAATGGTTTCTTGTCAGTGATCAAAAATCTAGTTCAGGTTCACTTGACATTCATAGTGTTCCAAACATGTGGGATGGACTATTCAAATTTCTGCTTTGGAGTAGGGTACTACCTCTTTCAGAGAAACTTTGCTTAACCTTCCATGACAGATTGGCTTTCTTACCATCAGAAACTTGACCAGTTATAAAAATTTTATTCAGAATTAGTTTGTAAATAAAAATGATAGTTTAATATGCACTGATTATGTAGACTTTACAAACCACTGAGAGTTGTCATTTTATGAAGCTTTTTACAAAATATATTTTAAGAAAAATATAAAGTTGCAGTGTTATATCCTGGTTGAATTTCCAGTTCTATTGGTTCAACCTTGATATGAAATCTTCAGCATCTCAATTACCATCAATCTTATTTCTTTTTGCCTCTGGCAATGAGAAGTCCTGGGTCTTTATGAGTAAATCTGTCTACTAATCAGTCATAAGTATTGGAGTAAAGAACACCAGTAACTTGATTTTCAATGGAATGGAAAGATATAGTGGATAGAGTTAAAAAGTACTTTCACATTTGAATTTCATGTGGATTGCTTCTGTTTACCTAGAGCAATGCTGTTATTTTAAGCATCTCGTAGGTTTAAAGTATAGTATGAAATCATACAAGAACATTGGATAATAAAAACACATGAAAAAATGCCTTAAGTAAAAAAGGATGTATTCTAGCCAAGTGTAGTGGCACATACCTGTAATCTCAGTGACTCAGGAGGCTGAGGCAGTATGATTGCAAGTTCAAAGCAATAAACATGGTGAGGCTCTGAGCAACTTAGCAAGACCTGTCTCAAAATTAAAAAAAAAAAAATTCTGGGAATGTGACTTAGTATTTAGGGGCCCCAGATTCAATCTATGGCATGAAAGAAAAAAAAAGAAAAGAAACAAAAAACTGATGTGTTCTATGACTAAAATGTGTATACCACACTGATTATAAAGTTAATGAATTATATCTCTTACCCATGGCATTAATGATGAAAGACTTTTTGAGTCAGTATGCAAGTGTGAATGTATTTGTTTTTGTATATGATTATGTGCATGTATCTACTTATTTCAGATCATAATGAGAAAGTTTGGCAAAACATGACATGAAATTTAGGTGCAAATGCATTATGCCTTTTTTGAGATTTTTTAGTGATAACGTAAGTTTCTATCTTATATAAACAAGTAAGGAGATGTATTGCAAACAAGTTGGGTATTATCTCAAGCAAAATTGGAAGCATCAGGTAATACATACACATATGCACCAGCAATTTTGAAAGTGTCTTTCAAAACCAATTTTGCTTTCCAACTACAGTATTTTTGAAATACCTCAATACAATTTGATATTTACCCATGCCATCTATGCCTTATTCAAATCCTTTCTCAGGGGAAAGCAATATGTATTTGAGAGATGGTAAATGCCAAGAAAATAATAGACAAGGAATGATAAAACTTTGTATAGATTTTTATTAAGAAATTTTCTTACTGGTTTCACCAAATTTGATTTAGAAGATCAGTCTTGAGAAGTGACTGGTTCCCTGAAAAATTTAAATCAGCATGATGCAGCCAGGAGTGTTCTAACATTTCATAAGTTAAGGTATAGCAAAAGGAGCAGATATTTTCATGGCTGTATGGATAGTACAACCATACTGAATACTTGTCCCTTAAATATTAACAAAGCAATAGTGATACTAATGGTGGCTTATGTTTATGTGGAAAATGATATATGAATGAACTACATATTATATATGTGTTTATTTCTGCAGTTAGTTTCTGTTGTTAATTTGTAGGAGATACAGCTTCTTCATGTATAAGTTTCCTTTTTGGAAAACATTGAAATATTAATATCATGTGCAATTTAATTCAGTATTTCACTTTGAAAAAGGAAAGAAAACCTCCCCAATAATTGTGTGTGTCAGTATGTGTGTGTGTGTGTGTGTGTGTGTGTGTGTGTAAATGCATCCAGATATTTCAACACAAAACTCTGTGGTGAAAAGCACTTAGAAATCCTCCTTATTGTGCAAGCAACAATTCAGATTAAAACTGTTTATGGAAAAATATTCCCTCCCTTGGCCTCATTTTACTTTCATTCTTCTTGATGCTTTCCAACCACATTTCCATTGAATATTTGTAACAGGACTGTTATGGTTTAAAGGCTTTGTCCCCTGAAGTTAATATGTTGTCCTCTTAAGACCTGATAAGGTATAATTGATATGCGAGGTCTTTGAGATGTGAATAGATTATGAAAATGGAGTCCTCACAAATAGAATGAATATCCTTACAAAAGAGGTCCAAGGAAGGTTGTTTGCCACTACTGTCAAGTGAGAACTCAGCAAGAAGACAGCAGCTGTGAGGAACAGTCTTTCACTAGACACTGAATGTTCTGGTGCTTTGATTTTGGACTTCAGAGCTGAGAGAAATAAATTTATATTGTTTAGAAGCCATCCAGTTCATGATATTTTTGTTACAGTTGCTTGAATGACTAACACAAATATTAAACATTCATTTATGTATGTGTTATTTTGGCTGGAAATTGATGTAAAACACATCAATCAGAGTAAGTACCTAATAGTCAAACATGAGTAATTAATCAGAAAATCAAATCACAGATTTTTCAGCACATTGTAATTTGTTCTTTAGGTACTATCAAAGTTATTGTGATGTAAGCTTCATGAAGGCAGGTCTTATTGTCTGAAGTCATCAACATGATAGTTCTGCCATAGAATATGAAAACTCATTTGGAATTAAACTGGAATGGAAATATTTTGTGTTTCTGATTCACATCTGGCTCTCAATTTTTGATAATTTTTTCTCAGTGTTCTAAAGCTAAATAAAGTACTGGTCTCAGATTTTACACTCAAGAAACAAATCTTGCTAGAGACAAAATAATCTAAGAAATCAAACCAAGGACACCAAAACAGTATCATTTGAATAAAATACATAAAAAACTACTATTTAGGTAGGTGGCTTAAGGTTAAGCTTTAAAATATGTCTGAGTGAGATCAACAGAAGTGGAGACTGATGCTGGCATCTTATTTAATTTCCTTTCCAGCAAGGCCTTATCTGCACAAAGTAACTCCCATAGTTACAGCATCCCCTAGAGGCTCTTTAGTTCTAAATATATTGAATGTTATGGAAGTCAGGAAGGTCTCTCAGAATACTTTACAACATAGATATATCTTTGCGGGACTTAAGAATGTCACTGTCCTATTTTTTTCCAAAAAAAAAAAATCTGTTTTATGTTTAGCAGTGTGCAATAGCACTGGTTTGTCTGTATCTGAATGTTTGGATATTTGTCATATGTCAAAATCTCTATCCCCTAAATGTTCATGCATGTTGTCCACTTTTTCTATATAATTTTGAACATATCATTTTCAAGTATTTAGGTTCCTATCTGGTTTTTCTAGCATATATGCATTTTCTTAATTTTGTTCTGTTAACCAATTTGTCTCTAGATTGGACTTTTTCTCTTGAATTTTCTTATGTTCTTTTGGATCAAAGTCAACATTTTGTGCAAGACAATAATAGAGACTGAAGAAATAATACCTATGCCCCACTTGTTGTACCTCAGGTAAGCCAGTGGTTTCATTCCACCTCTGATGTTTTATAGTATTCCAGCATACATAACTAATTCCCTTGCAACTTTACTATTCTGATTGGTTAGAAAATATTACAATTGTGAGGATTATTATTGTTATTAATGGTAGAAATACATACATTTATATCATATGTGACCATCTCTCTATCATCTATGTAATCATATTAATCGTTAAACACCTCCCTTTAATTTGAAAATGTTGATATTCTGTATTTCCCTGTATTATTTTTCTGTCTTAATGTATCAGACACAGGGGCTGGGGATGTGGCTCAAGCGGTAGCGCGCTCGCCTGGCATCCGTGCGGCCCGGGTTCGATTCTCAGCACCACATACCAACAAAGATGTTGTGTCCGCCGAGAACTAAAAAATAAATATTAAAAATTCTCTCGGTTTTCCAACATGGCAGCGGGCGCGGAGAGATCAAGTCTCTGACCTCTTCAGCTGTGCAGGCATAGGGAGTCTTAAACAGCCTAATTCTGTTTGCTCAGGATCACTAGGCAATGCTGAGCTGAAGTGGATCTGGGACGAGCAGTCTGGGCCTCTCAGAACACACGCTGAACCCGGATCGGCTGAATTCAAGCTCCCGTTCGCCTGCTTCCCGCAGACAAACAGCTGTGACTCAGCACTAATCCATCCGGCTGAAACAACTGGTCAGCCCTTCTGATCCTACAGAGGTAAATGCCAACCGATCCTTCATAGGTAGTGGCCACAGGTTTGAAACGGGGCTTGGGAGAGACAGTAAGGACCCACCCGTTGCATTGGTCACCCGGCAAAGGGAAACGAACTGTCGTCATTTGCAAGAGATCCCACCGTGGCAGAGAACTGACGTCACCAGACTGCAGAGGAAGAGATAACTTCATTGAAACCTGCGGCTACAGGTGTGTAATTCCCTAGCCTTCCCTCTCCACACATCGGAGAAACCTTAAGGGCCCCTCCCAGCTTTCCTGTAAGGGCCCCTCCCAGCTCTCCCGTGAGCGAGGTAGCCAGACCGAGGGAATTAGAGGTGGCGTGGGACCCGCGGCGCAGGACTACCGCTCCCACCAGTGCTGACAGCTGAGGTCTCTTGCACCAGCTACCGGAGGTGTGGCTACCGGAGGGGCAGTAAAATTCGCTGAGGATTCTCAGCCCCAAGCTCTACAAACTTAGGGTCTGAGGGATTGGCAAACTGGAAGAGTGTGCCCAGTCATTCATGACAACAGGGTTCCCGGGAGCAGCAGACCTGGCGTGTACCCAGTATTGTGGTGAGCGGCACCTGTGAGAAAGGCCTGGCTAGAGGAAAAGTGGGGAAGTGACTAGACACAAGAGGACGCCCTAGGCACCCAAGATTGGAGACTCGCCCAGTCTGGGAGGAGGAGCTGCTGCACAGTGATTGGTTTCCGCGTATTGATAGGAGAAACTTGGCCTGGTGGTCACAGCGCCACCTACTGGAAGAGAAGTTAATCAAACTCTAAGACTGCATTTATTAGTTTTTTTTTTTTTTCTTTTTCTTTTTCTTTTTTTTTTTTAATTTTGATTTCGGGTTTTCTTTCATTTTCATTTTTCTTTCTTGTTTTTTTAATTGTTTTTTCTACAATTTTTAAAATTTTTTTCTTCCAATTTTAATTTTAATTTTTTTTATTATTTTAAAAAATTTTTTTTCCTTTTTTATTTCCTATTTTTTTTCTTCTTTTGTCTTTTCATTTCTTTTCAATTATCTTATCCCCCCTTCCTTGAATTCTACCTGCTTACTCTCATTCTCTTTAGTGACTTTTTCCCTTCCCTTCTAATACCTTTCCTCCCAAGCATCAAGTAAATTTATAGGAGTAAACAGTAACTCAGCAGTCAAACAGAAAAAGAAGTAACATGAGCAGCTTCAAAAAGCAAGGAAGAAAAGGAGTACAAACAATGCAGCACAGCCTAAATATTCAGGAGGACCTAGAGTCATCAGAAAAATGGTCATATAAAGAACTCAAGGAACACCTTAGACAGATGGAATGGAACCTTAAAGAGGATACGAGACAGCAAATTCAAGCAGTGAAAGAACACATTGAGAATGTATTACACAAACAGATAAAAGAAGAAGTTAAGCACCTTTATCAGGAGATAGAGATTATAAAAAAGAATCAAACTATAATCTTAGAAATGAAGGAAACTATAAACCAAATTAAAAACTCAATTGAGAGTATCACTAACAGAGTGGAGCAAGTAGAAGCCAGAACGTCAGATAATGAAGACAAAATATTTCATCTTGAAAAGAGTCTAGCCAACTCAGAAAGGCTGGTAAAAAAATCACGAGAAAAACATCCGAGAGTTATGGGATAACATAAAAAAACCAAACTTACGAGTCATCGGGATAGAAGAAGGTACAGAGATTCAAACCAAGGGAATGAGTAACCTGCTGAATGAAATAATTACAGAAAACTTTCCAGAAATAAAAAAGGAAACAGATATACAAATTGAAGATGCATAAAGGACACCGAGCACACAAAATCACAGTAGACCAACGCCAAGACACATTGTTATGAAGATATCCAATATACAAAACAAAGAGAAAATATTAAAAGCTACAAGAGAAAGGAGACAGATTACATTCAGGGGTAAACCAATAAGGTTAACAACGGATTTTTCATCACAGACACTGAAAGCAAGAAGGTCATGGAACAATGTATTTCAAACACTGAAAGACAATGGATGCCAACCAAGAATTCTGTATCCAGCAAAATTAAGCTTCAGGTATGACAACGAAATAAAAATCTTTCATGATGAACAAAAGTTAAAAGAATTTGCAGCCAGAAAATCAGCATTGCAAAGCATTTTGAGCAAAACACTACACGAGGAAGAAATGAAAAACAATAACCAAAACCATCAGAGGGAAGTGCCTCAGTAAAGACAGAGGGTGAAGGGAAAAATAATCATGGAGAAACAAACTAAATTTTTTTTTTAAAAAAAGAAAAATAATCAAACATGGATGGAAGTACGAACCATATATCAATAGTAACTCTGAATGTTAATGGCTTAAACTCTCCAATAAAGCGACATAGGCTGATATCATGGATTAAAAAAACAAATCCAACAATATGCTGCATCCAGGAGACACATCTGATTGGAAAAGACATACACAGGCTGAAGGTGAAAGGATGGGAAAAAATATACCACGCACACGGTCCTCGTAAGCAAGCAGGGGTGGCCATCCTCATATCGAATAAAATCGACTTCAAGACTAAGTTAATCAAAAGGGATAAAGAAGGACATTATATACTGTTAAAAGGAACCATTCACCAACAAGACATAACAATTATCAATATTTATGTACCAAATAATGGTGCTGCGACATTCATAAAACAAATTCTCCTCAAGTTCAAGAATCAAATAGACCACAACACAATAATTATGGGTGACTTCAACACACCTCTCTCACCATTGGACAGATCCTCCAAACAAAAGTTGAATAAGGAAACTATAGAACTCAATACCACAATCAATAACCTAGACTTAACTGACATATATAGAATATATCAACCATCATCAAATGGATATACTTTTTTCTCAGCAGCACATGGATCCTTCTCAAAAATAGACCATATATTATGCCACAGGGCAACCCTCAGTAAATATAAAGGGGTGGAGATAATACCATGCATTTTATCTGATCATAATGGAATGAAACTGGAAATCAATGATAAAAGAAGGAAGGAAAAATCCTACATCACATGGAAAATGAACAATATGTTACTGAATGATCAATGGGTTACAGAAGACATAAAGGAGGAAATCAAAAAATTCTTAGAGATAAATGAAAATACAGACACAACATATCGGAATCTATGGGACACAATGAAAGCAGTTTTAAGAGGAAAATTCATCGCCTGGTGGTCATTCCTCAAAAAAAGAAAAAAACAACAAATAAATGAGCTCACACTTCATCTCAAAGCCCTAGAAAAGGAAGAGCAAAACAACAGCAAATGTAGCAGAAGGCAAGAAATAATTAAAATCAGAGCGGAAATTAATGAAATTGAAACAAAAGAAACTATTGAAAAAATTAACAAAACTAAAAGTTGGTTCTTTGAAAAAATAAATAAGATCGACAGACCTTTATCCATGCTAACAAAGAGAAGAAGAGAGGGAACTCAAATTACTAACATACGGGATGAAAAAGGCAATATCACAACAGATGCTACAGAAATACAGAAGACAATTAGAAATTATTTTGAAAACCTATATTCCAATAAAATAGAAGATAGTGAAGACATCGATAAATTTCTTAAGTCATATGATTTGCCCAGACTGAGTCAGGAGGATACACACAATTTGAACAGACCAATATCAATGGATGAAATTGAAGAAGCCATCAAAAGACTACCAACCAAGAAAAGCCCAGGACCGGATGGGTATACAGCGGAGTTTTACAAAACCTTTAAAGAAGAATTAATACCAATACTTTTTAAGTTATTTCAGGAAATAGAAAAAGAGGAAGCTCTTCCAAATTCATTCTATGAGGCCAACATCACCCTGATTCCGAAACCAGACAAAGACACCTCAAAGAAAGAAAACTACAGACCAATATCTCTAATGAACCTAGATGCAAAAATCCTCAATAAAATTCTGGCGAATCGAATACAAAAACACATCAAAAAAATTGTGCACCATGATCAAGTAGGATTCATCCCTGGTATGCAAGGCTGGTTCAATATATGGAAATCAATAAATGTTATTCACCACATCAATAGACTTAAAGATAAGAAGCATATGATCATCTCAATAGACGCAGAGAAAGCATTCGACAAACTATAGCATCCCTTTATGTTCAAAACACTTGAAAAACTAGGGATAACAGGAACGTACCTTGACATTGTAAAAGCTATCTATGCTAAGCCTCAGGCTAGCATCATTCTGAATGGACAAAAGTTGAAGGCATTCGCTCTAAAATCTGGAACAAGACAGGGATGCCCTCTATCACCACTTCTATTCAATATAGTTCTCGAAACACTGGCCAGAGCAATTAGACAGACGAAAGAAATTAAAGGCATAAAAATAGGAAAAGAAGAACTTAAATTATCACTATTTGCAGATGACATGATTCTATACTTAGAAGACCCAAAAGAGTCTACAAAGAAACTACTAGAACTAATAAATGAATTCAGCAAAGTGGCAGGATATAAAATCAACACGCATAAATCAAAGGCATTTCTGTATATCAGCGACAAAACTTCTGAAACGGAAATGAGGACAAACACTCCATTCACAATATCCTCCAAAAAAATAAAATACTTGGGAATCAACTTAGCAAAAGAGGTGAAAGATTTATACAATGAAAACTACAGAACCCTAAAAAGAGAAGTAGAAGAAGATCTTAGAAGATGGAAAAATATACCCTGTTCATGGATAGGCAGAACTAACATTATCAAAATGGCGATATTACCAAAAGTTCTCTATAGGTTTAATGCAATGCCAATCAGAATCCCAATGGCATTTCTTGTAGAAATAGATAAAGCAATCTTGAAATTCATATGGAAAAATAAAAGACCCAGAATAGCAAAAGCAATTTTAAGCAGGAAGTGTGAATCAGGCGGTATAGCGATACCAGATTTCAAACTATATTACAGAGCAATAGTGACAAAAACAGCATGGTACTGGTACCAAAACAGGCGAGTGGACCAATGGTATAGAATAGAGGACACAGAGACTAATCCACAAAGTTACAACTATCTTATATTTGATAAAGGGGCTAAAAGCATGCAATGGAGGAAGGATAGCATCTTCAACAAATGGTGTTGGGAAAACTGGAAATCCATATGCAAAAAAATGAAACTGAATCCCTTCCTCTCGCCATGCACAAAAGTTAACTCTAAATGGATCAAGGAGCTTGATATCAAATCAGAGACTCTGCGTCTGATAGAAGAAAAAGTTGGCTCCGATCTACATATTGTGGGGTCGGGCTCCAAATTCCTTAATAGGACACCCATAGCACAAGAGTTAATAACAAGAATCAACAAATGGGACTTACTTAAACTAAAAAGTTTTTTCTCAGCAAGAGAAACAATAAGAGAGGTAAATAGAGAGCCTACATCCTGGGAACAAATTTTTACTCCTCACACTTCAGATAGAGCCCTAATATCCAGAGTATACAAAGAACTCAAAAAATTAGACAATAAGATAACAAATAACCCAATCAACAAATGGGCCAAGGATCTGAACAGACACTTCTCAGAGGAGGACATACAATCAATCAACAAGTACATGAAAAAATGCTCACCATCTCTAGCAGTCAGAGAAATGCAAATCAAAACCACCCTGAGATACCATCTCACTCCAGTAAGATTGGCAGCCACTATGAAGTCAAACAACAACAAGTGCTGTCGAGGATATGGAGAAAAGGGTACTCTTGTACATTGCTGGTGGGACTGCAAATTGGTGCAGCCAATTTGGAAAGCAGTTTGGAGATTCCTGGGAAAGCTGGGAATGGAACCACCATTTGACCCTGCTATTGCCCTTCTCGGACTATTCCCTGAAGACCTTAAAAGAGCATGCTGCAGGGATGCTGCCATATCGATGTTCATAGCAGCACAATTCACAATAGCTAGACTGTGGAACCAACCCAGATGCCCTTCAATAGATGAATGGATAAAAAAATGTGGCATCTATACACAATGGAGTACTATGCAGCAATAAAAAATGACAAAATCATAGAATTTGCAGGGAAATGGATGGCACTAGAGCAGATTATGCTTAGTGAAGCTAGTCAATCCCTAAAAAACAAATGCCAAATGTCTTCTTTGATATAATGAGAGCAACTATGAACAGAGCAAGGAGGAAGAACAGGAAGAAAAGACTAACATTAAACAGAGTCATGAGATGGGAGGGAAAGGAAGAGTAAAGGGAAATTGCATGGAAATGAAGGGAGACCCTCATTGCTATACAAAATTACATATAAGAGGTTGTGAGGGGAATGGGAAAATAAACAAGGAGAGTAATGAATTACAGTAGATGGGGTAGAGAGAGAAGATGGGAGGGGAGGGGAGGGGGGATAGTAGGGGATAGGAAAGGTAGCAGAATACAACAATTACTAATTGGGCATTATGTAAAATTGTGGATGTGTAACTGACATGATTCTGCAATCTGCATTTGGGGTAAAATTGGGAGTTCATAACCCACTTCAATCTAATGTATGAAATATGATATGTCAAGAGCTTTGTAATGTTGTGAACAACCAATAAAACAAATAAAAAAAATATAAATAAATAAAAAAATTCTCTCCTCTCTCTCTCTCTCCTCTCTCACTCTCTCTTAAAAAAAAATGTATCAGACACAGAATGGTTCACTCTGTACCACAGTGCTTGCTGTCATTCAATTATAAATAGCATAAATAATTTAGCAAAATTTATAATATTTACCATTTATTCTGCTCCCTCATATATTTCAGGCCCTTCTATTCTAATAACTTTAGTGGCATAAAGCAATGAAAGGAACAGAAGTCAATAAACCAAATTTCAAGATAGCAATATCTCATGTCTGTTTGCTCTTATATTTTACAAATATTATGAGTTAACTATGTATTTATATGTTTGATAGCCCAGGAAACTAAATAGTTATTAAAACTGGTTAAATCAACACATATTAAACTTTTCTCTTGCCCACTTAATTTTTGTATAACTTTTAAGCAACAACAAAAAAATTCATATCAGTAAGTAAATCATATTGATGACAAACTTTACAATAACCAGATGTTTTTATGGTTCTTGTCATTTGTGTATTTTAAACAATGATTGCAATAAATTAATTTCCAGTTTAGTCATATTTAAGAAATATATTCATCTGCTTAGTGTCAACTATATAATGAAATATATTCTCAAAGAGATTATCTGATTATTCTATTTTGCCATGCACTCAACTACATTACCTGTTTCTTCAATGCAACATAATGATGCAATTAAACTAAAAATTATAATGAGTTAATATGCCCAGTGTAACAAAAATCAACACTTCATTAAATACATAATAATTGAACATCTGTAATTACAAGTACTCCATATTTATTTTTCAATGAGCCATTTTTTTCTGATGAAATAAGAAAATTTATTGCTAATATAAATAAATGCTGATTATTATTAATGCCTATTACAGGATTTCCTTTGATAATTTAAAAGGTGTTGCCTGAAAAGGTGATATATGACATAAATTATGAGTTCAGCTTAACATGATATTATTAGATTTAAAAAAATAATAATCACTGGAGTTAGCAAAACCTTTCAAATTTCATTAAGGACATTTGTTTGCATATCCCTCTTCTCGGTGATCTTTAATTAATTTCCATGGCTTATAAAGAAAGTGATAATTAGTTTTCTATAATAATGATTATCATTAAGCATTTTTCACTAGTCTTTTCAGATTTAATAAAAATATGATGGTCACTTATGAATCATTTTTGTTCATCTGAAATAACTTTTTATAATCCTTATATTTAATTTTGAGAAACTCTCTTTTCTACATAAAATAATAAGCCTGGATAATAAGAATATAGTACACCTAAAACTTTTTGAGAAAATACTGACAATACTCTGACAATATTTCCAAATTTTCTCCTATTATATGCCACTTTTCTTTTCTTTCTTTCTTTATCTTTCCTTTCCTTTCTTTCTTCTTTCTTTCTTTTTCTCTTTTTTCCTTCCTTCCTTCCTTCCTTTCTCTTTCTTCCTTCCTTTCTTTCTTTCTTTCTTTCTTCCTTCCTTTCTCTTTCTTCCTTTCTCTCTCTTTCTTCCCCTTCCTTCCTTCCTTCCTTTCTTTCTTTCTTTCTTTCTTTCTTTCTTTCTTTCTTTCTTTCTTTCTTTCTTTCTTTCTTTCTTTCTTTCTTTCTTTCTTTCTTTCATACCAGGGACAGATGATATTGCCAGTTACTGGTGAGGAGTTCCTGTCCCAGGAATTGTGCCTCCCTACAGGAAGCTATAAGGTTGTTAATGTGTCCTTGGCTGCACCATCCTGCCCTTCCCCATTAAGCCCACTTGTTGCCCACCTTATACCCATCTCACAGAGCATTTCCTGTAAGCAGGAAGAAGAGAGATAAGGGGAAAGGGGGAGAACAAAGAAGTCCTAGGACACATAAAAAGGGCAGAACACCTTGCTTCTGGGGATACCAGGATACCAGCTATGGCCCCCTTCTCCCTCCTAGGAGTAGTCTAAGTTACCCTTTTTAAATAAACCCTGCTTTATATGCTTGCCTCAGCACGCTTCTCTAATGTTCAAACTTCAACATGTAAGGAAGCAGGACTCATCACCAGTAATGGGCGGTATCAGCAGGATAATCCAAAGTACATGAATAAATAGTAGCTAGTGTGTTAGCTGATGATGAAAACTGGAGTCTATTTATAGGAGCGGTGGGATAGAAAGGTAGGTGGTATTGAAGTATTTGTTGTTCCAATAACTGACAGCTGAGTAGTTTTTCAAGTGAAAAAAATGAAATTAGACATATATATATATATTTTTTTCCTTTTCAGTCACTGAAAAACAAGAAGCACAGGACTGTAAACATTGAGAGAAGTTAAACTCATGAGGTGATATTTGAGATTGTGCAGCTCTTCCATGGCAGCAAATTCTTGACTTCTATAAAAGGTTCTGGAAAAAATCAGAGACTGGTATTCTGACTAGGAGGCCATGCTACAAGACAGAATAAATCATGTGGGTGCATTCTCTGGGGCATAGCATAAAAGAAAAAGAGTTTTTAAAAGAGGAATTTCCAGAAATATATGTATAAGTAAAATTATAATGAGTTAGTTGTAAGAGATGGACTATACCATTCATAGTTTATCACATAATTGTAAGAATACGAGCAGGAGAGATAGATAGAGATCAAATAGTTTTGGGGAAAGAGCAGTGCCAGTGTAATGCCAGAATCGTGGGACTCCAATAGACCTCCAGGAGCCAAATCTGATGCAAGCACCCAATAGTCTTTATTGCAAGCTGGAGCCTGGACTCACAACCATTTCCGGAGCAGTGGTCCAGAGGTGAGTCCCGACCCTTAGTTCAGTGAGGATTTATAGGTTTTTTGGGAAATACTCTATGTGTCACAACATCATACAGCAAATCATTTCACACCACAGGAAAATCAAATAACAACTCTTAACATTTATTAGCACTTTCATTGGCGGGAATAAGTCAGGTAAAGGTGATTGGTTAGTACAATAGGGGGATACCTTTGAATGGATTGGTTTAGGCCTTAAGGGGTTGCAAGAGTGTATTTGCTAAACTTGCAGGGCTGCCTAATCATGTTATCAATCACCTAAACTACTGAGAAGGCCACTTGGTATTTCAGGTATCTTCCCTGTCTTACTCTGATTGGTTGTGGCTATGGTCCAAATTAGGCCTCGAGCATTCTTTTGGTCTTTTCAGGAACTTGCTTTTGCTGAATCAAGGGCATCTGGTACTGAAAAATGATTCAGCAGGGTAGCTATGTGCCTAGGTATGGGTTTTCCAAGGAAAAGGGTCACCCCCTCACACACACCCTCATGGACAGGCCCTGCTCTGAGTTACAGGCTGGTTTTTCAAAAAATGGAGTCACATCAGCTTTTCACGGAGTCATAATATATTTCCAGCACTGATAGAGTGGAGAGATTCCATGAAAACCTCAGTCCCCTCTGAAAAACACAGAAGTCTTACTTCAGGTGTGAAGACCACATTTTACATTAAGACCTATTTTGCATATGCTGTAACAAAATCTAATGATGACATGGACATAATCCATAAGGCACACAAATTTGGATGTTTAATGAATTTTGTTAACGTAGAAGGATTCAGAAACAACTTGGGGCTTTCCAGAGACTGTGACAAAAGGATCCAATTAAGTTTACAGATTGAAAGAGATTAGCTAATGCATGAGTTTCATTTTAGAGTAAGAAAAGTTTATTTGGGTGCTCATGATTTCAGAGGTCTCAGTCCCTAGATAGGCTAGCATTATTCCTTAGGACTTCAGATGAGGCAGGACCTCATGGTGGAAGTGTATGACGGAGGAAATCATTTCAGATGAGGGAGGTGGTGCTTTGCTCAACAAGGCCAAAATATAAACCCCAAAGGCAGGCCCCTAGGACACCTTCTGCAGCTCCACCCTATCTGCCTACAGTAACCACCTAGTTAATTCCTATGAGGGGATTAACTCACTGATTAGGTTAAGCTTTTTATAAAGCAAACCTTTTCTCTCTAAACTTTCTTGGGTTGTCTCACACACGAGCTTTGAAGAATACCTGATCTAAATCATAACACCTGCTAAGAAGAAAGCAAAATGAAACAAAAATAACTCTTCAGAAAAAAAAAATCTAGAATTTATACAACATATCCTTTAAAAATGTCTAGTACTTGTCAAAATTACTAAAAATATAAAATATATATGGGAGATATTTGATAGGGAATTAGTGATATTGATTTCTTGTCTTAATGTACAAACATTTCCTAACATGTTCTTTACGGCTGGGGATATAGTTCAGTTGGTAGTTTGCATCACATGCACAAGGTCCTGCGATCAATCCCAAGCACAAAAAAAAAAAAAAAATTAAAAAAAAAATAAAAAGTTGAAAATATCTCCATCTCTTAGGTTTCCAATATGCATATTTTTAGTAAAGTGTCTGTTCAGACATTTTGCCGGTTTTAAAATTAGGTTGGTTATTTTCATGTTTTTGAGCCCAAGTTTTTTCCTAATATTTTGGATAATAATATTTTATCAGATTCAGGTTTTGCAAAAATGTTCTACTAGTTTGTGTCTTGTCCTCTCCCTCTCTTTAGAATGTTAAAAAAATCAGATGATTTTAATTTTATTTTATTTTTCTCTCATGGATTATGATTTTGATGGAATGGCTAATAAGTCATTGCCAAACTGAAGATATCCTAGATTTTCATCTATGCCATTTTTCAGGGGTTTTTCATTTTAAATTTAGTCTCATGATTCATTTTGATTTATGTTTTGTTAAAGATATAAGATCTGTGTCTAGATTCATTTTTTTTGCATATGGATGTCCAGTTGTTTTAGCATATTGTTATAAAAAAGAGTCTTTCTCCACTGAATTGACTTTGCTTTTTTGTTAAAGATCAGTCAACTAAATTTTGTGGTCCATTTCAGGGCTCTTTTTTGTTTCCTTCATCTAGTTGTTCTATTCTTTCATCATTAGCACACTGTATTAATTACTGCAGCTTTATAGTTAGCAAGGAAGTCAGGGAGACTCAGAGATCTGACTTTTACTCTTTCAATATTGTGCTTGATAGTCTAGTTCTTTTGTCTCTCTGTATAGACTTTTGAATTAGTTCTTTGATATACACAGAATAACTTGCATGAATTTTTATTAGGATGACATTGAATCTTTAGTTCAAGATGAAAATAATTAATATTTTTATGCTCCCCCTGCTATTAAAAGCATAGGGGATTTTTCTGTAGTTTTCATTAGAAAAATCCAACACCTGATATAACTCCTGTGGTTAAAACACTGAAAACACTAAAAAAAGTTGGGGGGTCTTTCTGAGATTGTAAATTTTAGAATAGAGATAGCAACTTCCACAAAAAGGAAAAAAATAATGGAACGTGAAGACTGAGGACATCAGAATTAAGAAATAACAGAATCCGAAGAATTGAGAAGCCAGAGTTGAATCTGGATTATTAGCATGTGGCAGAAATCATTATTAAAAATTTACATGTATGTGTAGGTATGTGTTATATACGTATTGATCAAAATTATTACAGAGAAAACCACTTTATTATTAAATATCTTCTGATATAGAGAGTGTGAAGGTACCTCATGAGAGACAACATTAATTTCCTACTCTGACATGCCTTAGTCTTCCTCTTTTGCCACGGCTCCCTTCCTCTCAGTAGCCTTTCCCTCTGAAACAAGCTCATGCTTTGATGTGAAAAGTTTCAACCAAAACGAAATCTAATATTCGACAAAAGTATGTTTCTGACTAAGAGTTATCTTCAGTTTTGGTCTCTAAGAATAAGCAGAGAAACTGAAAGCTTTTTCTTATTCTATTTTTATATACAGGGACAGAGGAAGATTAACATTATATCCTTTGAAAAAATGCTAAAAGACTACAAAGAAACAAAATAAATAGGCCTAATTACATCATAAGCTATGCTTATTCAGCCTGATCACAATTGAAACCAAAGTAGGCCAATAAATTGTTGAAAGCAAACACTATAATATTTTTTAAATGGTAAGGGACCTTCCTTTTTAATATTTTTTAGCTGTAGATGGACACAATATCTTTATTTGTTGGTTTGTTTAGTCATTTATTTTTATGTGGTGCTGAGGATTGAACCCATGGCCTCATACATACAAGGCAAGCGCTCGGCCACTGAGCCACAACCCCAGCCCTGGTAAGGGACCTTCTTAAATCAAGAGTTGAAGTATTCTAATCTCAACACTGAAAAGGAGTATAGATAGTATCATAGCACATAAGTAAAAATGAAAGAAAATACAGTTGGCATTAGAGTGGTAACATCACTAGTGATTTTTTATTCTTCTATCTCTTTACATTGCAAAAGTTATAGTTTTATAAATAATCACACAAAGGAATTAGGAAAAAAACTCTTAAGTCTTTAAATACTAACAGAAAACTGCTTTTAGATAATCAGAACACTAAATGAACAAACAAACAAACAAAAACTGAATCTCTCCCTTTGGGTGTTAGCAGAAATATTTCATGTCTTCACAATAAGTTTTTGTTTATTGTAGGCCTGAATATGAGCATATCACAGCAGCACTGTCGGAAACTCTATACTGTGTGAGTTTGTTAACCTGCTATATTTTTTAGGCAACCACAGCAAATATTTAGGATGGAAAGGGCATGATAAAATTTTCATTTCAATCAAAACTGTAGAAAAATAAGTTATATTTTGCAACTTAAAATTTGAAACTACACTTAAAATAATCTACATAATGTAGAATTTTTGTCAATAAACAAAAAAACACATAATTGAATAAGACTAACTATGACCGCTTTAATTCAAGCTATATACTATAGGCATTAAAGTCACATTTGATGATTTATAAATATAAAATAAGAAGCTCAAATTGAGGTTATTTTTTTAAGAATTAGTATGAAAATCTACATTGTTATGAAAGAAAGTAAATGTATTAATGAAATATAAGTGTATAAGGCATCAGGTGTTTGTTTTAATAAATGTAGCATCAATGAAAAAGAAAAATTACAATTTGGAATGAAAAAGATCAAAATAGACACCCTGAGCATTTTGTTATTAATGTTTTTGCTGATGTTTTTGTAAAAAAGATTTATAATTTAATTATTCAAAGCATTTCACTTAGTAAAAATACCTTTAGAAATCTCTTATGCAGAATGTCACATTTATCTAAAGCTATTTGTTATTAAATATTCATTGTAATATTATTTATAACATTGAAAACTATACTATTATAAATGTCCATGTTAAGGAAAGTTGTAAAATGAACAATTTGTGTTGTGAAATCTTAAAAAATATAAAGAGGGAGAAAGTGCTGAATATACTTACTGGAAATTATCTTAGACATATAGCTATTTTAAAAGAAGACATAAAATAATATTTCTCTTAGATGTTTCAATGGAAAAAATACATACTATAAGGAAGGGTGCTCTGAAACTATTAGCAGGGCATCTTTTATGATGGGGAAAGAGGGGTGAAGAACTTCAGTGAAAAATATTTTGACTTTTATTTTTAGATTCAATATTATTAATTTTACTCGATCATATGTATGCATTACATGTGAAATAAAAACAATAAAACATGCAAAATTTGAACTTCCTGAATCATCAATCACAGTACTTATATATTTCAGTGAATAGGACAAGTGATGGTGGAGGTAAAAGATAGCCAAATGGAGCCTGCCTTCCTCTATCTTCCTTTAAATATCATTGTGTTGTTTTTGAATAACTATGATGATCATATTTAATATATCTTTTGGATATTTAAATATGTATGAAAATTAGAATTATGTATTTTTTATTGTCATCCTGCTTTTTGCTATTCTTTTATTTAAATAAGTCTTCAAAATTAAAGGTTCATTTGTCTACATGCATTGACTTTCAACAGAATGTTCTTAGTATCTGCAATGTAACAGGCCTAACGCTAAATAGCAAGATTTAATAGTGATAATTATGTGATTTCTAAGCTCAAACAACTCACAAGTTTGCCAAGAATATAGACTGTGTGTATTCATCAATAAAATAATATTCAATATGTCAAGAGCTTTGTAATGTTGTGAACAACCAATAAAAAAAATTAAAAAATTAAAAAATAAATAAAATAATATTCATAATATCCTTGAAAAGAAAACACCTGATTCTGAGTATACTAAACTTCAGCAGGATTTTGGACATTTTTAAGAAGATGATTTACCTACTACCTGTTTCCGGTTATTCATAGAAATTTTGTGTATGACAATGGGCATTATCAACATAATAGATGTACAGCATTTGTTACAATGATATGTGTTATGGGGCTGGGAGCCATAATGAGGTCCCAACCAGTGGAAGCAACTAGCCTCAGTGGAGCCTTCGCTATGCAGTCTAGCCTTTACCCCTTATGTCTAAGTATCCTCACCTGTGTGGACTTACAATATTCATGATTTTAAAGACATATCATTAGCAAGCACTGCCCAACAGTCATTAAGTTACATGTGATAATAAATCATTTACCTTGTAGTTTCTTCTGAATTGAAAGTGATTAAATTTTCAGGCTGGGGTTATAGCTCAGAGGAAGAGCACATGCCTAGCATATGTGAGGCAATGGTTTCAATTCTTAGCACTACATATAAATAAATTTTTTTAAAAAAAGGTCCATTGGCAACTAAAAATATATATTTTTAAAAAGTGATCAAATTTTCATAATTTAAATACATCTTTAATATTAAAAATTACTTATATTTCAACTTAATAAATGATTTCATGTACTTTCAATAGTGTGATGTACTTTTTTTACTTAATCGGAATTTGTGCTGAGAAGAGTAAACACTTCTCTCAATGTCTCAAAGAAACAAAAGAAAACCTGTTAGTAATTATTTATTTTCACCATAAAGAAAGGATACTGGTTTGGGGATATCAATAAGCTTTTGTTTATTTGAGTGATGCATAATTTGTACATGTGGGAAAGTATCACCTGGTACTCCACAAATATGTATGACTTTAATGTATCAGTAAATTTTCTAACATCTTTAAAAATTATAAAAAAACTCACAAATAGATATTAGCATATCTTTTATTTAGAGCTATATTTAAGTTTTGGCTACAGGAATTACATGAAGAATTTTCTTCATCTCATTTTCAAAGAAATTATAATAAAAATGATTATTGATTTGAAACTTTCCAAATTTTATTTCACTCAAAACTATTGGTACAATACTTTAATAATTGTTTATTTTTCAACTTAAAATAGAAATATTCACACTATAAGATGCTATTTATTTCTTTCACTTGGTAAGAACTTGATCCTGATTTCGGAGGCTATTTCCGGAACATGATTGTTTTTTTAAATAATGATCATCCTGGCAAAACTCTAAAACAGAGATATTGAACAACTATCAAGATCATTCTTTAAAAAAATTTACAGATAGACTTTGTTTCAATGACACAGGCTGGATTTTGATTACTCACTGAATATTATATATTTGTGTTTTGTATAAGTGGAATCTTTGTCTCAGGAGCCAATTTGTTCACCCACAGTAAAATATTTCAGAATCTGCCCTAGAGGCCAGAGTTATTAATATTTTTCCAATGATAGAGACAATAATTTTATACTAACTATCCTAATAAAGTTATTATCTACTGTTGACACAAAAGGTACTTTTTATATAACATAAACCTATGGAAAAAGTAAAAAGTTATTTTTATCATCAAACTAAAACTGGTCAAATTTTCTAGGGACAAGTTTCCCACACCAAGATCTGATTTTTGGTGTCACATTGTTGTCTATATGTTACTTTGATTAAATAATTTTTGTCAACGTATAAATTAAAGAACACCAAATACCACTAGGAAGTATTCCTTGGACTCACCTTTATTCCAAGCTGATATGGAGAGATATTACAAAGTGCATGTAGCGAACCCAAACACATTTCCATCATAGTTTCTCAGCTATCCTCTTCCAATCTTCAACCAAGTAACTTTATAAATTAAAAAAATAAATCTGCTTTAAGCCATGCTAGAGTGGACCTCATCACTAAGAAGATCATTAACAACTGTATAAGTTACAGGTAAACTCTAAATTATTTATCCTGAAGTTTACGACTCCAATTAAAACTTCCATATCTTGGGCTAGGGTGGGGGCTCAGTGGTACAGTGCTTGCCTAGCATGTGTGAGGCTCTGGGTTCAATCCTTAGCACCATAAACAAACAAACAAACAAACAAACAAACAAATAAATAAATAAATAAATCTAAAGGTCTATCAACAACTAAAAACAAAAAAAGAAAACAAAACAAAACAAAAAAACACATACCTTTCTGCTACATGGTCAACTCAATTCAATCTAGTGGAAATATTATGCTGAGGACATACAGGAATCTGCCAGAAGGAGGTGATTCTCAAAAGAATGCATCTACCTCAAAACTTTTGGATTAAGTAGTTGCAGAATATAGTAGCTTCTATCAAAGTGTACAGAAAAGGTTTCTTAACTATTTATTTGCTCCAATGATCTCTTGATCAGATCCTGAACATTATTGTTGTTTGTGGAGATCTCTCTGGCTTTAACACAACATGGTACTCACATTAATTTTTTCCTCTTTCCTTTTGATTAGTTGGCATTTACACAAATCAATATCTCAAACTCACACAAGACTCCACCAAAACACACAACTCATCTGATTCTTGGATGTGTACAAGTTTTCCTACTCTGATAAGATCATACTCATTCCTCTACCCCCAAACCCTGGACCTGTATATTCCAGGAAAAAAAAAATCCAAAATCCAATGGAGTCACATTAAGATGAAAACTGAACAAAAACACTTTCCCCACCTTCTTGTGAGCCATTTATATCTCTTACAAACCAGTCTCATTGAAAAATATAACACTTGTAAATCAGCTTGAATATAACATATGTATTTTATTAAATAATCTGCATAATTCTGGTATCTTCTTTCAGATAACCTAATTTTAAAAATTGTCAAATTTGTATCTTCTAGCTGATTTTTTTTCCTGGTTAAATCTTTGGAAAACTCAGATGATGGGTAATAAGAATTATATGAAGGCTGCCAATAGGTTCATCATTTTCTTTATTGGATATCTTGTTTTAAAATATTTTGCTCAATATCTTAAAGGTTAATTTTCCATTTTTCTCCTAGAAAATTGCTCAGAAAATGACACTTTAGCATAAATAATCTCAAAGACACCTCATAAACAGGAAGAGACTACAAACGAAAATTCTGATTTGTGTAGATTTCAATGTGATCAATAAGGGAAGGAGTAACTTAGGAACATGTGAAGAGAAAGAAAAGATACGATTTCTTTTTTATCCATATGAAATAGTTACAGATACCAAAAGAAATATGGCCATTTTCTTATTAAACTCAAAACCATGAGATTTATATTCTCTAACAGGTTCAACTTTAGCCCAACTATTTCTGGTAATTAAGAACTTGTTAACTACTTTTATCAAAACATCAGCTGCCTTTTCTTCCCACTCTTCTTTTCATAATCTTATTCTTAGTCACAGTTTCAGTTATGCAACTTAAGTGATTTTATTATATAAAACTCTACTCACCAGCAGACAGCAGATTAGCCACTCTTCTAACTGTCCCTTTTGTTGTAAATGAAAAAAAAAAATTCTTTCCCCAATTGTTTTCTGGTAGACTTATTTGAGGGCATGCTATTCTAAGGAAGCACATTTCCAAGGAAACCATTTGGAATTAAAGTATTCGCATATGAAGCCATGAGATACTTTTCTTTGGAATTCTTCCATTAATATCTAGCACAATCCCTATCCCATAATGTATTCCAAAGATGAGGTAGAGAGGAAATGATTTGCTGTCATATATTGATGAACTGGACTTTAGAATACTGTATTTATGCTACATTCTAAAATTGGTCTGCAGCATAAAGGGGAAAAAGATGTGTATCCTTTTAGAAAAGAGTAAATCATTTTTGAATGTGAAAATAAATTTTTCAAAATGGTACATCATAATAGTTGCTAAAAAATCTACCTGTAAAAGGCATAATAATGTAAACATGTTGCCTGATAGCAAAATGTATCATGGAACAGCCTGAATAAATAGGCAATATAAAGCTTTTGATGATATGGCTAGACTTCTTGGAGGTAATATACACTAATTCTTTTTTTTCAGTAGTGCACACATGGTTTTGAGGTAATCTGCATAATTGTTTATGAGGAACTGTGAGCCAAATAAGCTTCTAGTTTATTAAAGATCTGTCTAATTTATGTATTTGTTTACTTACTTGCATTTCATTTTTTATAACAGGGCCAGTCTCAGAATAAATGTCAGCTCTTTATCTAGTTCCCAAAACAAAATGATGTATGATCCTTTCTCAGATGTCTAGTCATCTCTAAACTGGCATATTACTAAAGGATGTTAAATCAGAGTTACTTAAAATTATCTTTTCTTTACATCTTCTCTCCTAGTAATATGAAATCTCACTGTAGATTTTTTTCTTCGTTTAATGGGAATTACTCTTGGCTCTAAAAAGTAATATTACATGTAATAATAACTTCAACATTGATTTGCTTAAAAAAGTTTCAAAATACATTTTATATATGCAAGTCAGTCTTATCATCTCCTCTCCTGCATTTAAAATTATTCCAAGTGATACTGAGATTTTAGTGGTATGCTTCAATAAAATAATTTGCTATTAGTTTATCAGAGCAAAAATTTAGGAGTGAGATTCACAGCAAGAAAATATGCCCCAGAAAGTGTTTTTGTGTTTTCTTCTAACTGCGGGAAACTCCTATCCTAATTATTACCAAATTGTTAAATACATTTGTAGAATATGCATTGGGGAAAAAAATGAAAACATCATCTTGTGTTTTTAAGCGATTTAAAAAATATGTCTCTATTGACAAAATTAGTTTCCTGTCTATCACTGAAAGCTATTAAAATATGATTATAATTTTAGTTGGATTTGTTATCTAAAACTGTCTAATCACACTTAACCTGGCAGAAAAAAGACAATGTTGTTTTGTATACTAAAACTGCCAATCTCTATTTGGAATATCTTTCATGCATCCATGCATCTTGCTCTGTGAAATCATGGTGATGGTACATGATTAGAACTGTCAAAGTTCTATGTGTTCTTTTGAATTTATAATTTTCCCTTTTTAAGTTGACAGGTGATGATTCTTTTTCATATCTTTAAGACATTGTTGAAAATATTTATACATTAACAAAATCCCACATTTCCCCACACTTTTTACAAATGATGAGTACACAAAAGTGACACTGTGTTTGAAGTCACACATCATAGCTTTTGATTCATCTTTTTCCATCCTTAGCTTTGACAGGTGCTGATGGTTTGCTTCCTATCTTAGTAACTGCTGCAAGCTGTCACATCTACTTCCAATTAATACATATCTGTTACAGTCCAGCAGCTCTAACAAATGCAAAACTACAAAATGTTTTTTCAACTTTCACTAACCAGGTGTTGCCATGGTTTCTGGTTTGCAGGCAAAGCCATGTGGTCTGTTTCTGACAAGCATATTGTCAATCATAGGACCTACATATTTTTCTCATTGACAAGAAGCTTTCATGTAATAATATAAGTCTGATTTGCAAGGTAACTCAATGGAAAATACAGGAAAAAAATCAGCAAACTTTTTATATGTCTCAGTACTGACTGATTTTAATACAAATTGATTTTTCATAATTCCTTCCTCAAATTTCAATTTGAAAATTGACTGTTGAGAATATCTGTCAAGTTTTCATAAATTCCAAATGTTATATTACTTCCCATTTTAAGAACATTAAATATTACCAACATGTATAAAATTCTAAGTAAAAATTATTGGACAAATTAGCCTTAAGAAAGATATTTTATTACTTCATTAGGAAATCTCAAAGTAATATTTCAGGAAAGGTTATAAATCTACATCTGCTTTATTTCTATTCATCATATATTTTATCTGTATATATTGAATATTGTTAAATGAGCAAATTATATTATTATTATTATCATTATTATTATTGATTTTACAGTACAGGGTATTGATTGATACCAGGGGCAATCTACGACTATGCTACATTGCCTTCTTTTTTTGAGACAGAATCTCACTAATTTTCCCAGGTTGGCCTTAAACTTGTGATCCTCCTCCCTTAGCCTTCCAAGTTACTGAGATTATAGGCATGAGCCATCAGGCCTAGCCACATTATCTTTTATAAAATCTCTTAAACTGTTTTGGATGATAGTCTATGCTGATCATATCCAAATAAGGAAATATCAATCAAAGTCTTTAAATGCTGTAATGAAGAAATTTAAGAAAAAAAAGTTAAATTAAGTAAAAATGATGCTTTTCATGTTGAAAAAAACAAATATTTCTCTTGTAGTATGTATTAAAATGGTGCCAAGATCCAGACTTGCCTATCTTATTAGCACGTAATTGTCTACAAGATAGAGAGATTTAAGTGTTTGGTTCATCTTAGAACAAGAGAACCTAAGTTTGATGGGCATAACAATATTAATTAAATTTTCTTTACATTGAGTCAGAATCAGCAGATAAGCAGTAATGACTCTGTAAGATAATTAAATTTGAAGAAAGTGCTAGCTGTTACTGTTTGGGAATGTGAAGCTTGGTTAGATAAAGTCTATCTGAGTGCCTGTATCATTTTGTAGTTGATAATATTTGCTTATTCATATGACATGAACTGGAAGTGAAAATTGAACATAAATAGAAGACTGGGGAGAAAATGATCTTAGGATAAACAGGATATCATAAATAATATGAATATAGGTTATTTTAATTGAGTCAAAAAAGAAGTGATACTAAGTTTTTTGATGCCAGAAAACTTTTGTCTACAAGTTGTGGAGCTAAGTGCTTTACACTCAAGGTATATGCAGTTTAGCATACCCATACCCACACAATTTATTGTATGCTTTAAGTCATTTTTTCATGAGTCACTTTTTTCTTAAGTACTTGAAGTCACTACTATATTACTAACCATGTGCTCAACACTGGATACAGAGTAACAAGGTAATACAAGTAAAAACCCTTTTAGTTCACTCAGTGGTTAATGTTTATTGACTTTTATTTTAAGCATTTTGTCATATTTGTGTTATGATTCAAATGTTATTATCAAAACTCAAGCTGAAATTTAATCCCCCATTGTGAAGTATTAGGAAGTAGGATCAGGAGGAATCCTTATGTGGTGAATAGGTCATTGGTGCTGTGTCTTAATGAAGGGATTATTCTATTCATGGGCTAATTGAGGGAATGACTTTGTTATAAAAGTGAACTCTTTTTTTTTTTTAATTGTTGGTCGTTCAAAACATTACACAGTTCTTAATACATCATATTTCACAGTTTGATTCAAGGGGGAAGTGAACTCTTTGTAGCTAGCTGGCTCTGTCTCTTCCAGTGATATTCTGTGCTGCTTCAAGACTCTGTTTACAGTGTCCAGGCCAACAAGAAGATTCTCATTAGATGTAGCTAATCATTCTTGGGATTCCTAGTCTTTAAATTGTTAAGTAATACATTTCTTTAAAATCAAAAATTATGTGATTTTTTTATTATAATCAAGAGATCCACCTGAAGAGAGTCAGCAGACAAATCTTACAGATATGTCTTTTTTCTATTTATGCTCTATCATCGAGATATAAACATTAAATATCCTTAGTAAATAAGCAAATAATCCAGGCTATCAGCTGGCAACTCCTAATATGGGAAAAGAGGATGAGAAGTTGTGGGATTCAAGATACAACATATGGAATTTTCTGTTGTATGGATTATAAGGAGAGAAAGAGAGAGAGAAAGAGAGAGAGAGAGAGAGAGAGAGAGAGAGAAACATAGTAATAAATCCAAGATTTTCTATCTAAAAGCTAGGAAGATGGTATGAGGAAAGCAACAGCAGTTCAATTTTAGAAATATTGAAATTGACATGTATTTTGGATATGCTGAAATTGGCATATGTATATAAATAATACACATATACACACAAATGGGGATGATCTGTGGGCAATTGGATATATTAGGCTGGATTTTGAAGAGAGATACTTGGAGGTCTAAAATTTAAGGATAACCAGCATATGAATGCTTTTTAGAACCATAAGACTGGAAGAGTTCACCAAATGAGTATAGATAGAAAACAAAAAGAGAGTCAAGGATTAAAGCCATAAAATGCATAAATAGTTCCAATATAATATTAGATGGAACCTATAGTAGCAAGCAAATACCATAACAGCAAATACCTCTGAAACCAAACAGGATTTTTTTTAAAAAAATTACCATTTAAGTTAGTAATCTTATGAAAATAAAATTCTTAAGCATTTATGCTATATAAATAAGCTTTTTAAAATAATTTTATTTAAACTGCCAGACCATGGACTAAAAACACTATCTTCTGATTTTTCACTTTCTCCCATATTCATGTCTCTTTGAATGATTTTATTTCAATGTTTATTTCTTTATTTATTAGAATTATATATTACAAAAGATAATACTTGGGTTTTCAAAGTGATAATTGTTTCAAAGTAAACAAATTATGTATAATTTGTAGAGCTGTAAATAGTACTTGATCTCTATAATATTTAATGTGAGAATATTTCTACATAAATACATAAAATTGTATGTGAAATAATGTAACCACTTAAAAATGATGTTGTTCCTTTTGAGATTAAACTTGTCCAACTTTGCACAGGCATTTTTTGCATTGTCTTTATCAATATTTCAGCTATTTTCTGAGTGATCGAGCATTGCCTCAAGAATCTGACTTCAGAAAACTGAGAAAGTGTGGGTTTCAGAATATCATATTCTTTGATTTCTGTCAAAATATTTTGAAAGGAACATCTTAGTTGTACTTATCCTGTTATGGTTCTGCTGGATAGTGTTCTTTGCTGAAGAATGATAATGACTATTATTTATGTAATACTAATGGGAATATTAATTATTGTATTATATTTATCATATGGTTCTTAATAGAAATGAAGTTCAATAGGCAAGTATTTCTAAATTGATATGGCTAAGGAAGCAAAGTTATGCCACTTCTTGGTCTTGATTTTTCTGATAGACGGAACAAGAAAATACATTTTCATTTAATTAATTGATTTATTATTTTGCCTAAGTCAATTTTAGTTGAGTGAATTTCTAACATGAATTTCCAATCCATGTTGAGACACATTGGAAATGAATTATAAAGCAATTATTTTGTTTATTTATGTGACCACTATTTAGAAATAATAGTTTATATTTGTATTAGGAAAAACAAAAAATTAACATAAAATGTTTCATAATTCAAACATTTTTTGTAAATTGTGGTGTTTCCTCATGTAATTTTTTTCATAAATATCTTCTTACTGTTATTTCTTTTTGTATGGTATAATCAAATCAACTTCAGAGTTTTCTAAATAAAAAAATACTACATGAAACCAAACATTGCCAAAGCATCCTAAATTTCATGGAAATTATATAAGTATAAAAATAAATATTGTGTAGTCATTAAATAAAGTCAAAAGACTTTCGGTTTTGTTTTAAATTTTAAAATACATCTATAATAGGGATTTTGTTCAGAAAAATATTAGATGTCAATGTACTACCCAGTAAAATAGATGATTTTTTTCATAGACATAATGTCTTATAAATAATAATCACTACTTATGTAACTTTTTATAACTTACAGGGCATTTTCTATTAGTGATTAATATTCTATTTACGATAAAATTAATTTTAAATAGCTATAGTTCTTTATTACTGAATATATGGGCAACTAAAATTGATTAGAAATAAAAACTCTTACACATTTAAATACATGGTTCAATTATTTTTTCTTTCTTTTTTTTTTTTTTTTTTTTGGTACTGGGGAATTGAACCAAGGGCATATAACCACTGAGCAACATCCCAAAGACTTTTTTATATTTTATTTAGAGACAGGGTCTCACTGAGTTGCTTAATGCATTGCTAAATTGCAGAGGCTAGCGTTGAACTCACAATCTTCCTGCCTCAGCTTCTCAATTTGCTGGGATTACAAGCATGCACCACTGCACCTGGCTCAATTTTTAATATTAGGATAAATACATTATTAACTGATTTCAGGATTCCCACACATTTTTCTTATATATTTTTGGTAATATGTATTTGGAACTTTTATGTATAGCATTTGTTACTATTATACACTGTAATTTTCATCATTTTAAACTTATAAATCTACAGGTGTGTGAAAGAGGTAAGAATTAATAACTGAGTATTCTAATCAATTTGTTATTTAAATCATTTATTTATTTTTCTTGACACCATAAAAACTTTCAATTTATGAGTAAGTAAGCACATGTTTCTAAGACATTAAAATCAACACCTAAAATTTCTTTTAGGTTATTAGCTTTATAGTATTTAATAAATCTGATGGAAATTTTTGTTTATCTGAATTTGTATGAATGGTATTTTAGTATACTGGCACAACCTAAAAACACAAAGACACAAAACCTATTTCATAAGGCTGTATATATTTATAAAATAAAATTTCTTTCATTTTTCTAGAGGCATGTTTTCTGGAAGCATTTTGTTAAACCTTTGACATCTTGTTGTGTATGCCGAAGTCCAGCTGGGCAAAATAACCGGGAGGTGACAAGCAACTTGAAGGTTGAAGCGGGAACTGTTTTATTGAGCGGGAGCCCCTTTATTGCGGGACAGCAGAGGTATATATACCTAACTAATTACACACAGCTTGACTCAATTAACATCATCTAGATACAGCAGTCAGCTAATCAGGAATCCTCACCATCTTAATGACTCACTGGCTTTGCTTCACAAACCACTCCTCCTGGCAAACTGCCAGGCACCATCTTGACTTGATTTGCATCCCCAACATCTGTATCCTCATTCTGAGCAAATGATCTTGCTTCATAGTATACTAAGAAAGATAGAGTAATGAACAAGATTCAAAATTTCCCTCCCCCTATATTATATGCTTCTTTATTCACTGCTATCTGTACTGCTATTGAAAGTGAACCGTTTGTGCACATTTCTATAACAACCCCTCCAATTATGCATTAATTTCCACCTGTTCTCACTCTGATATAAACATTGTTCTCTTACACTTTCATGAAGTTTCATATTCCCAATAAGTCTACTTGGATTATACTAAAGAAATCATAAACCTCTCTCCACTACTTTGAGCACTCATACCATATAATTATTTATATTTATTGTTTATTGTTCATATTCATTCACTAGAGTGTAAGTTCCACAACTGCAGATGTGCCCTTTTTGTGCACTCATGCCTAGAGCAATATCTAGTAAATGTTGAACAAACATGTGTCAAATGGATGGAAAATAGACACGAAGAGAGAATACAATTGACCATAATAATAACGAGAGAATGGAACAAATATGGGATTTTGATGGCAGGCATAGATGATACTACATTTTATATCTTTAACTATTTTTCTATGTTTAAAATCAAATATGAAATAATAATATCCATGTTTATGTCTGTTTATGTTTATTCTGCTACAATGTCTTCTCACACTGTTGCATTGATTATTTTCTTCAGCTGATTGAAATAATAAACATTTAAAGGCTTATCCAGGCATTGTATATAAGTTAGTGACATTTCTTGAACAAATATTAATCATATTGCTTAGCCACATCTCAACCAGGTATCTTGTATCTGGAGGCAGAAATTAGCCTCATGTATCAAGAATTTTATTTTCTTATGAGTCTTGAGTTGTCATTATACTTTAGCAAAATCTCTGTACTATAAAAACAATAATTTATGCTGTAAGGGGAAGTTCTTCACATCTTTTAAGAATCTTCCTAATTTCATTATTTAAGAGCTTTCTTTTTGTTCTAATCTGGAAATAGTCACTATCATCACTGAGGCTCCAGAACAATTTTCCTCCTTTGTATTGACATTATTATATTTTTATTCTCATTATATTTATTTTTAAAATAGTGTACATCTATATGATATTACCAATTATTTGATAACAGATGTTTCCTACCTTTTATCAAAAATAGGACTTTAATAAATGTTTGTTTTAAAAAGGAATAAAGCAAACTATAATTTCGTGGTAAGGTGATTACCATGAGCTTTATTAATTAAAATGATGATGATAGTCACCTGTTTTAGGCACCATTCCCTCAACCAATGGAGACAGCAATCTTATACAATTGCAGTTCTTTGAGATGGAAGCACTGGATCCATCAAACACTTGAAGGAGGATTTTTGTTCTGCCTTTTACAAGAGGAGAATCAGAAATGAACCTTATGATGCTCTGGGCTTTGTTTCAGAATTTCAGTGTTTATTTGGTTGTTTCGGAAAAGCTTGATAAATCTTTTCCTGGGTTAGAAATCTTTAAAACCCTGTGTACTTTCAGAGTTTTTATACCATGGATAAGGTAGGATTTTTAAGAAAGTAACAGCATTTCAAATTCATTAAGCTCAAAAGTAGTTGAACTCTCAAAAAAAAAAAACCAAAAAACTTAACACTTATAAATTTGTTAAAACTAACTTGAAATCTTTGAAGTTAGTCAAAGAAAATTCTGAAGTGTTTTAAATTTATACTGCTTCATTTATTTGATTATTACCATTTTGATTTGTGTCTCTTTGTGTGTGTGTGTTTCTGAACTTCGAGTATGCATTAGAAAATTTTGCTTAGACTGTTACTTTGAAAATACTCAACTATATCCCTAACAGAAATGTTACACATAGGATGTGTCTGTGTACATGTTTTCAGCCTCAGTGATGATAGTGACTGTTTCCAGTTTAGAAAATCAGCAAAGATCTTAAATAACACAGTTAGGAAGGCTCTTAAAAGATGTGAAGAACTTCTTCTTATATCATTTTTAAGCATAAATGGCCCATAAGCATTCACATACCAACTACAATTAGTGTTTAATTTTTGTTTGGTATGCTCAAGACTAAATATCACAAGTGTAGGAGTGGTCATGTTTTCTGTAAATTCTTTAATATTGTGGTCATGTATCATTGGAATTCTGAAACATTCCTGAACTGCATAAAAGCAATTATAAAAGACAGGATTAAATGCAAGATAAATGTAAACTATTTGTCTTAATGATAAAGTTCTTCAAATTCTAAATATATGTTGAATTAAAAATTACCTCTCTCATTTCCTCTTCGAAAACTTTCAAATATTTTATCTTTGTATTTATTTTCTAAATAACTTTTGGTTTTCTTATTTTTTGTAACTATATATTTTCAAAACATAAAAGAGTTGTAGGACTGAGAAAACAATGTCAATTTAGTTTTTTTATAAAAATTGAAAGAAAATAAGGAACTTTGTACTCTGCATGACAAACATGTTTTTGGAAGTGTTATGTATGCTAGGGATAAAAGTGAAAATGCATTAAGATGTCAAAAGCACCACTAGTTTTATATTTTACTTATGCATCTGTCCTAAAAATAATATTTTTGACATCTGAAAAAATATATTTGCTATATGGCCATTAAAATGCTATGATTTTTCAGGTGTAGACCAGTAGATTCCATTAGTTAAGGAAACATCACTGAAAATCCAGGGAAATTAAGGAAGCTAGAAAAGGTATCATAAAACTGTTGTGGTGGAGAAGGGAAGGCTAAAAAGAAAGGGAACGCTGGAATATGGTTACTCATGAGTTAATCCTAAGACTCCTGAATGACAGAAGTCCATGAGAAACAAAACAAAAAGTACAGTCACTTATAAAAATGTAAACATATCTAGCCTTGAGCAAGGTAAAATTCAGGATGGATACCTAATCAAATAATTGAATGTGCAAAGAATCAGGGAAATGTGACCCACAACAAAAGAAGAATCAATCAATTGAAATTAGCACAGCTAACACCAGAATTAGCAAACAAGAACACTTCTGTATGTACAAAAATTTAAGTGGAGATTTGAAAGATGTAAAACAATACCACTATGAACCTATACAAATTAAAACAATACTACATGAGATTAAAAATATCACCAATGGCGTTAATGGTAGATTTGAATTTATATTTTTAAACGTGAGGATATATGAATAAAAATAATTCAAAAAGAAAGAGAAAGAAATGAATTGTTAAATATATGAAATAAGGTCACTTAAATGTCAATCATCTTCAAGTGGCTGATGCAAAAATAAATGTAACACCAGAAGCAGGTAAAAGAAATTTTTTTAAAAAAATAAAATATTTCTAATTTTGATAAACACCAAAACCCAGGAAATCAAAAAGTTTTCAACAAAGCCAAATCCCAAAAAATATGAAGAAAACTTCATCAGGCATAACATAAAACATTCAAACCAATATAAAATGGAATGTCTTTAAACAGTTAGGGAAAAACCTATTAGATACACATTAAATAAATTGATGATGAGATTTCTTGAAGAAAAAAAAGATTGCAAATATTATCCAAGCATTTTCTACATAGCATAATAAAAATAAAATGAAATGAAAATAAGCAAGTGGAAACCTTTCCATTAGGAAGCAAAAAATAAAGACAATTTCAAATAACAAAACCTGAAAAAATTTATCACAAACAGTCTACACTACAAGAAATATTAATGGGAATCCTTTGGGCAAAAAATATATCCACACTTTTCTATTCACATGAAGGAATGCAGAGCACAAAAACTGTCAACTGCAAGGAAATTACATAAGAAGGTTCTTAGGTCAATCTCCATAAAATATATGTGCTATTTAAACAAAATAATAAAATTGTCTTAACATAGGCAGACATTAAAGACATGACAAAAATAGCAGAAAGTCAGAAGGAAAAGCTTTAACTTTAAAAAGCCATCCTGAGGATTTTAGTAGTAGTAGTAGTAGTAGTATGATTATCATTATTATCATGTATGTTAAAGGGCACATTACCTTTAAAGAGACCAGTTACATGTAAATTCTGTAAGCTTCAAGAGGGAAAAGGTGGGAAGTGATGTGATATTGGAACACAACCTATGTTGGCTGACTCTGTGGTAAGGGAAAGAGGTCCAGGTGCCAAGAGTTCAAGAGGCCACCAGAAAATGGGAAAGGGAACAGATTCTCCCCGAGATCTTCCAGGAGGGAAGACAACTCTGATGAACTCTTGGTTTGTCAAAGTGAGACCTCTGTCAGACTTCTGACCAGCAGGAGTGTAAGATTTTCTTTATATTGTTTAAGCCACTAAGTTTGTAATAAGTTACAATAGGAAACTATATAGATGATTAAAAAGAAAAATAAAATGGAATCATAAAAGAAACATTTGATTAATCCTATAGAAAGAATAAAATGAAGAAAGGAGGAGAAAAGAAGGGGAAAACAGAAAAGAAATAGAAAAACAATAGGTCAAGTTCTGGGGATATAACTCAGTCGGTAGAGTGCTTGTGCCTTGCATGCACAAGGCCCTCAGTTAATCCCAGCACCACACGCACACACACACACAAAAGTCAAAACACAATCTTGTCAATAATCATATTAATGTAGATGTATATTGCATGAAATGTAAGAAAGATAATATACTTACTGCAAAAAACTCATTTTCATATATGACAATGTAAACATTACCATTAAACAGATGAAAAACGACACACTGTGCTAATGCTAAGAAGGAAATTTCATGATGAAAAAGGGAACAATTAATAAAGGGGACATCAAAAAAGCAGTCATCCAAAAAATAAAAGGAAAACTTATAGAAGTGCAAGGTAAAATAGACAAATCCAAAATTATAATGAAGATTTCCATAATTCTTTCTCAATAATGGATACAGAAAGTAGAAGAATAACAGGAAGTGTATTATCTGCTTCCAAAGATTCCATCAGCTACCTTTGTGTAAATCATGCCCAAAACACTCTCCTAACAACAACAGAATAGCATTGTTTGATCAATGTATATGGAACTTTTACCAATTTATACCATATTTTGAACCTTAAAAAAACTCAAAACATTCTCTGGCCATATTTTAATATCTAATTCTGCATGGTAAATTGCTAACTTAGTAGGTTAGCTAATAACTTTTATTTTCTCAGTTTTTACAGTTAGCTCTTTAGTTTCTCTCCCAGACCACAATAAAGGCATCAGCTAGTACTGATGTCATTTCAAGAATAGAATGAGGAAGGATCTGTTTCCAAACTCCCTCTGAGGCTGTTGGCAAATTAATTTGGAAATTAAAAACATCTAGAATAGACAAAATGACTTAGAAAAAGCAAGTTGGATTAATACTAATTAAAAACATATTATAAAGCTACCTAACTTATCGCATTTTTTGTGGCTATAACTTGATACCACAGCCTGAATGATTTGCAAGGAATAGAATTTTATTTAGCCTGCTGTTCTTCAGACTGGGAAGTCCAAGAGCGTGGCTCCAGCATCTGCTCAGTATCTCCTGATGGCCTTATATGCATAAGGCATGGCAGAGGGCATCTCATGGCAGGACAGAGCGCATAAAAGAGACAGAGCCAAAGGGGCATTTAAAACAGACCTACTCTTGAGATAATCCAATACGTTATTATCACATTTATCCCTTCAACCATGTGAACAGAGCACTGATGAACTAATAACCTCTTTAAATGTCCTGTCTCCTCTCATCATTTATGATGAGGATTAAATTTCAGTGTGAATTTTGCTGGGGACATTAGAATCTTAGCAATTTCATACCAAAATCAGTATAGTATTTGAATTAAGGAAAATATGTACATCAAGGGAAGAGAATGCAGACTTCAAAATAGGACTACATATATATGAACAACTGATTTTTTAAAAAGGTGCAGAAAGTAGAGATCGGGTAGTCTTTTCAAAAAAAGCTGCTGCAAAAAACATAGTAATAATAACAATAAAAATCTGAAACATTCAGGAGTAATTATAGAAAAACCGAAGACATGTTTTGCTTCTGTGAACCATCATGAGCTCACTCTTTGGAATTAACAGTCTGCCTTTGGGTTCACACTCAGGTTTTGGTCTTCTCTAGTCCTTAAGCCTTTTTTTCTACTTTGCTTCTCTCAGATGTCTTTTCTCAGTGTATAAAAGTCTAACTATAGCATTACTATATTTAATATTTTATAACTAATTCATATTAATGTGTTTTTTGTCTTCTTGAATTTAAAAATCTATTCCCAGCATTGATAATCATAAAAATAGAAGAATTCTGTAACTTTGGACCCTCTGTTTGCGATAATTCCTATTATTTATCTATTTATTTTTTTTAAATTAAAAGAAACAAAAGTCTTTGGAAATTATGGGGTACAAGATAGTTTTATGAGTTATCCTACTAATCTAAAACCTTTAATTGGAAATGTCCCTAACTGAAACTATGAGTATGATATTAAATAATTTCTTGCTCTACATTTTGTCATTTCTTGGCAATTGTTAAGGGTTTTGCGTTCTATGCCTTTGTAATACTAATAAAATTTTGATTAAAAAAATGGATGTTTAAAATTCCTGTGGCTTAGACATGTGGTATCATGGTGCTCTGTAAAAAAATCACAAATAGAAATTTGGTCTATGGAGTTCTATCTCAATTATTTCAAAATGTTTCAGTTTAAATGACAAATAGGTCATTATAACAACAAGTGGTCTAGTCCTATTATTTGGATGTAAACATCTGTTTTGGCTTTAATATTTTAAATTTTCAGAGTTAGAAACAATATTTTCTTTCAAAAATATGAAAAAAAATAATTTGCTTTGAGAATAAAGAATGGAAGTGGAAGAATAATTTAGTCATTTCAAATGCAAATTTACACGCATGTAATCTTCATTTGCATGCATGCAATTCCAAATTGACTTTATATATTTGATGAGGATGACAAAAAATCATTTGCTATAGAAAAGCATCTGCTACACATATATAGGAATATTATTCAAATCAAACAAAAATTTACTACATGCATCACATTGACATAATAGAGACTGTAAAACAACAAATAATGAAATATTATCCAGTGTACTACAATGGTTTGAGATACTTACTATGATAAATGTAGCCATGTAAAAAACTTTTCACTCATCTTTTTCGATCTAAATTTACATACTTTTCACATGTATTTTACTTGTCATACTGCACTTTTAAAATTAGAACAGGCATGAAAGTGAGGTATTTTTGTTGTTTTGGCAAAACTATGTCTTACATTTTTGATAGGCATTCTTTATTAACTCTTTACTATTTAAGTCTAAATACCTTACTTTCTGCAATTATATGTTGTGTAAATGTGTGCTTAATTAGCAAATAGCAACAACTTATTCAAACCTAACATTATGTGATGTGTAAGGAGATATTGAAACAAACTTAAGTAAAAAAAAAATAAAAGAAGTAAATAAACATGCAATGATACCTAGAAAGTGAAGTCATTATTTCTGAGTGGTGAAATTATTACTTTCAAATATTTTAAAATTATTTTCCAAATTATTTAAAATGAACATATCTGCATTTTATCACAGAGAGAAATGTTTGGCTTTAAATTTATTCTTCTGCCTGAGTTATTGATAAATAAGCATGGATAATTTGTGCAAATACTATAATAAACAATACATAGGCACAAATTTAAAAGTTAAAATGTTTTAACTTTGAAATGCAGAAAAGGACACACCTACATTCTGAACTGAGTAAAAATAGCCCTATTTAACATAAATATCTATTAAGGGAAGGTATCCCTGAAAGAAGAATTGATATAAGAAAGTAGATGCTAAATAAAAAATGCAACTCACTATTTTAATTTGTTTTCAACTGAAGGCAAATACTGCTGTTTTTCTACGTGAAACAACATGGAGCCACAGAATTAGCCTGAGAGAGAATATTCTGTGTTTAATTCGACCCCATATTATATGTGTCAATGAGGTGTGAAGCAGAACCTAGATTCCTCTTTAAAGAAGAACTTGTCACATCAAGTGTTTTTTTTTTTTTTTATTAATTAGGGTTTAACTCAGGAACAAAGAATCTTCTCATCCAACACCATGTTTTCTCTAGAGAGGTTTATATCCAGTGATGGATTGGCACAGTCTATTCCAATGTCAGACAGTGCTGACAGGATGTTTCCCACCAGAGGTCAAGGTTTTTCAGGCCCGCATCAGTCTGACCCTGCCCTCTGGCCAATGCAGTTTTCCTTCTCATCCTTTCACAGATGGAGGATCCTGATTAATACTCAGTATGACAAATATGTCTGAACACACAAACTAGTGCCTATAATTCCCGGGAGTGATGAAAGAAAAAAACGTAGTATCTTTCTAGTCTGCTGAGAGAAACTTTGGTTGATGCTGAATGGACACACAGATACCCTGACAGAAGCTGGTATGCATTTATCAGTCTCAGAGATAAGAAACTGGCATCCCATAGCTTCACAAAGGAATGGCTTAGCTCAAGCCATTGATCAAATATTTGGAAAACACAAAGGAAATAGTAAAAATAGGCTGTGATGACTATTAATAGACACCAATAATATCCTGGAAAAGGTAATGAGAAGCTGAAGAGGATAAACAGACAGCTGAAAAACAAATGTGAAAAACGGAGGGTCTGCTGGGAACCATATAAATTGACTTTTATACCACAGCCTCACCTCACGGTGGACAAGGCTGAGGCCAGATGTAGCACTTACGATAGCGGTTGAGGTCCAGAAAAAATTAAACCCCCAACCAAATCAAGTTTGCTTTGTGAATATCAGGGCCATTGTGGAGAAACACAAATGCTACATCCTTTGATATATCTGCAGTTTTTAGTCTGTAGAAGCTACCTCTCTGTCCTATTAAGAGTTAATATTGCTTGTTTAAATTGATGCAGAGGCTCCTTTTCTATAAGACAACTGCTCCAAACAGTTTGACAGGTCCTCAAATTGTCAAAAGTACAGTTACCATATGACTCAGAAATTCTAGTGCTAGGATTAATCCCCAGAGAACTGAAAACATTTGTTCATGCAAAAGATTCTGCACTAATAACACACTAGCAGTGACCATAATAGCTAAAAAGTGGAAACTTGCCAAATGAAGGGATAAAATATGACATACATCTTTCCTTTAAGCATCTTCTTTTTTTTTCTTTTTTTATTATTAGTTGTTCAAAACATTACAAAGCTTTTGACATATCATATTTCATACATTTGATTCAATTGGGTTATGAACTCCCATTTTTACCCCAAATACAAATTGCAGAATCACATCGGTTACACATCCACATTTTTACATAATGCCTTATTAGTGACTGTTATATTCTGCTACCTTTCCTATCCTCAACTATCCCCCCTCCCCTCCCCTCCCATCTTCTCTCTCTACCCCATCTACTGTAATTCATTTCTCTCCTTGTTTATTTTCCCATCCCCCTCACAACCTCTTATATGTAATTTTGTATAACAATGAGGGTCTTCTTCCATTTCCATGCAATTTCCCTTTTCTCTCCCTTTCCCTGGAACCTCATTTCTCTGTTTAATGTTAATCTTTTCCTCCTGCTCTTCCTCCCTGCTCTGTTCTTAGTTGCTCTCAATATATCAAAGAAGACATTTGGCATTTGTTTTTTAGGGATTGGCTAGCTTCACTTAGCATAATCTGCTCTAGTGCCATCCATTTCCCTGCAGATTCCATGATTTTGTCATTTTTTAGTGCTGCGTAATACTCCATGGTATATAAATGCCACATTTTTTTAATCCATTCATCTATTGAAGGGCATCTGGGTTGGTTCCACAGTCTAGCTATTGTGAATTGTGCTGCCATGAACATCGATGTGGCAGTATCCCTGTAGTACGCTCTTTTAAGGTCTTCAGGGAATCCGAGAAGGGCAATAGCTGGGTCAAATGGTGGATCCATTCCCAGCTTTCCCAGGAATCTCCATACTGCTTTCCAAATTGGCAGCACCAATTTTCAGTCCCACCAACAATGAACAAGTGTACCCTTTTCCCCACATCCTCGACAGCACTTGTTGTTGTTTGACTTCATAATGGCTGCCAATCTTATTGGAGTGAAATGGTATCTTAGGGTGGTTTTGATTTGCATTTCTCTGACTGCTAGAGATGGTGAGCATTTTTTCATGTACTTGTTGATTGATTGTATATCCTCCTCTGAGAAGTGTCTGTTCAGATCCTTGGCCCATTTGTTGATTGGGTTATTTGTTAACTTATTGTCTAATTTTTTGAGTTCTTTGTATACTCTGGATATTAGGGCTCTATCTGAAGTTTGAGGAGTAAAAATTTGTTCCCATGATGTAGGCTCCCTATTTACCTCTCTTATTGTTTCTCTTGCTGAGAAAAAACTTTTTTTTTCTGCCGCTGCAAAACAGTCCTCACTTCATTTGTATTTTCTTCATCCTAGCCCTAGAATCTGTCGTTTCTCTAAGGAGATCTGTCTCCTTGTTTTGAAGAATGATATTGAGAAACAAAGGCCTGATACTAGGTGTATCACTGTCTCTGGGATCTATGTGCAGAGGAGTAACAGAACTTTGTCAGCTGCTGCTCCTTACAGATCAAGCCTTTATTTCCTTGTATGAGAGGGAAAGAATATGGTTTGAGTTTCTTATTCTTCTTAGAATACTCATAATCCCTTCTTCCAGGTTTGTAGCCCAAAAGACACTTCCTGGTATTCTTTTTGTTAAAGGTGCTAGATAAACTGCTTTATTTTCTTACTCCTCCCACAAGGGATTCACCCTGTCCTGACAACCTGCAATTGTCTTTATACAGTTTATCTGGTCTTTAGGCTAAACTAATGTGCTCAGTTTTATCTCCTCAAGACAAGCACTTCAAACACTGTTTTTCTTAGATTTTGGAATGGTCATTTACTCCAGACCAGTCATGAATCAGAAGTTAGTCCAGCTCTCTTTCTTTGTATGAGTGGGATTCTCTACCACTCAATCTTTCCTATCTTGGGAAAAAAAGCAGGAGTTTTCAGTTTGATGCTACTTATGTACAGCTAGTAAGCAAAACAGAACTCTGTACCTTTTGAGGTTTATGCCTGCTTTTATTTTAGCATTAACCTTTTTGTTTTTAGCATAAAATATTTTTAGCATTATCTGGCCATACTAGCATCAATTACACCAGCTTTATCCTTGCCTGTGAGTAAAATTATATTCATTTGTGCTTGCTTGCTTGTATTTGTATAGCAAATCTGCCACACTAATAAGGTGTTATTTATTTTGATTTTTAAAGTTTTTTTAAATACATTTTATTTATCACTCTCTTCTCTGTCTGCTATTAACAAGTCTATCACTTCTCATTTGACTTCTGTATGCAGAAACCTAATGGTGGAGTTAGATGGCATTTTAAACTTGAAAATCACAGAGGGATTCATTCTCTTCTACTTTGAAATGTATACAGTTTTCATGTTGGTAGAAAATAGGAAGATTTGCCAATTGTGGTTTTTATTAAGCATGCTGTCCTTACAGCTGTACTCTACAGATTTGGACTTCCCAATACTAAATCTATGTTATATAGAATGGAGACCAAAATAAAAATTTGTCATAAATTTAAACTTTGATTACCTCAGTCTTCTTGATTGGTTTTGTTCTAATTGATTTGACCATTTGTTTGTTTGTTCTTTAAGAAAGATAAGCACTTATTAGGAGCAAGGAATAAGACAGTTTTAGAATTTTATTATCTCTTTTTTTTCTCTAATTATTGTAACTGGTTAATATCAAAATCAGTCATCATTTTAAAAATTCATTTAAAAATCTCTAAAACCACTGATTACTTTTGTTTGTTTGCTTTTACATTCACTGGTATCTTAACTTGAAACGTGTTCATTATGTACATTCAGAGCATTTTCTTCACAATCAAAGAGTTTGGCATATTCTTCTGTTCCTATGCTACAATGATGCCTGTGCAGAACAGGGACATAGACTACCTATAAATTTCACATATAGGAGCTATAAGTCTAATTTTTTAATATTGTTTTACTAAATATCTCTCTAGAATTTTAAATATAGTCAATGAATAGTGAAAGTAGTTATTTGTCTAAGAGATTAATAATCATTTAATTTGCTTATTTTATTTGTTAATTTGTTTATGAATTCCTTTCAAATTTTTATTATTTGTCATGTATATGCTAACATAAAAGAGCATAAAAAGAAGAACAATAACTGCTGGAACAGGACTGGAAAAGTTAAAATCAATTCTATGATTATTTTAACAAAACAAAATATTACATACCTATATGATCCACAAGCACAACAGAATATTAAAATCGTATAATATCTGTAATATTTAGAAAAGCTATGCACTACCAGAACCTATGTTAAAGTAATGATCAAATTTAACTAATACATTGAAATATATCCCTAATTGTTGTGTTCATAACATAAATTAAAAATGACTCTATTTTTACCTTTATTTTGACCTGACATGTTTTCCTCAAGGCTCTTTGTGAAGGCTTGATCTCTCATAACCAGCATTACTATTGACAGAATTTTGATTAAGATGATTTATACACCTGCAGGTGAAAATGTTAAGGATTAAATTAAAAGATAATTGAGTTAAGATTTGGCATTTGGTGTTTTGGGATTGGCTTACTTCACTTAGAATGATATTCTCTAACTCCATCCATTTACCTGCAAATGCCATAATCTCATTCTTCTTTGAGGCTGAGTAATATTCCATTGTGTATACATACCATATATTTTTTTTATCCATTCATCTGTTGAAGGGCTTCTAGGTTGGTTCCATAGTTTAGCTATTGTGAATTGAGCTGCTATAAACATTGATGTGGCTGTGTCCCTGTAGTATGCTGTTTTTAATTCCTTTGGGTATAAATCAAGGAGTGGAATAACTGGATCAAATGTTCTTTGCATTTCAAGTTTTCTGAGGAAGCTCCATACTGCTTTCCAGAATGGTTGCACCAAAATTTGCAGTCCCACCAGCAAGTTACATGTGAACATTTTTTTCCACATCCTCACCAACACTTATTGTTGCTTGTATTCTTGATAAATGCCATTCTGACTGAGATGAGATGAAATCTTAGAGTAGTTTTCTAATTGCTAGTAGTGTTGAACATTTTTTTCATGTATTTGTTGATCAATTGTATATCTTCTTCTGAGACCAAATATTTTCTCTGAAATGTGGGTGCTGATCTAAAAAGGGGGTGCTTAGGAAAGAATGGAGAAACTTTTGATCGGATAGACGAGAGTAAAGGGAGGGGAAGGAAAATATGTCAGGTCAACATAAAGGTAAAATTAGAGTCATTTTTATTTATGTTATGAATACAACAATTAGGAATATATTTTAGTATATTTGTAAATTTGATCATTACTTTAACATAGGTTCATAGAGTGAAGAGAAGTGAAGGGAGGATGGTGGAATGAGACAGGCATTATTACCCTATGTACGTGTATGATTGCATGAACGATGTGACTCTGCATTGTGTACAGCCAGAGAAATGAGAAGTTGTGTTCCATTTATGAACAAGGAGTTGAAATGCATTATGTATCCTGTATAACTAATTAAAATAAATTTAAAAATTATAAACAAAGATAATTGAGTTAATAAAATGTAAGTAGATATAAGAACTGTATTTTATTTAGAAACATTTTATAAAGTCATTAGATGTTAGACTTCTTTTAGTACTATTTTTAGCCCCACATTTACTGTCACTGCATATTCTTCTTCAGTGATTTTATACATATCTGTGCTTCATAAAACATCTATACTATGATTATGATGCATTTATGTCTTTTAAAAGCTCCTAAAAAGCTACATAATTGAAACAAAAAATTGATGCATGAGTTTAAAATACATTTTTGAAAAAAATCTTTCATTTCAAATCATCAAATAGACATACTTTAAGATAAGTAAGCCATGTTGCTTGTTTGTATAAGTATCCCCACTAGGTACAACAAATTCATTATAATAATAACTGAACAATGTGTTAAATGTGATGCTTTCTGAATACTATAAAAATCAAGAGTATTATTTACTACAGCAAGGGAAGATAAGACTTATAATTCTAAAAATAGAGGTATATTTTCTATATTTCTAAGTAAATACCATTTCTGGTGTTTAAAACAATTTCAATTTTTTAATAAAACAATGAGCGTAGTGAATAAAAGAGAAGTAAATAATAAATTTATATATATAAAGTTTAAAATATTTTGCTCTATGCATAATTAAGTGGGAAAATATAATTCTAGGTTATAATATGTTATGTCATTGAACTTCCAAAAAACAAAATAAAATTAAACAAGTATTTGAACATGGAGGCCAAGGTTGAAAAATGTTAACTGTATTAAAAAAAATACTTCCAATTTAAGTTTTTCTGTCTCCAAGTATGTACTGTTGTGATATCCTAAGAGATTTCATAAGGGATGATTGTAATTAATTAGTGTGGCTTTCAGTATATGGAGTGATTAAGAAGGATAAGTTTGCATGACAGACAGGTATTTTCTTCAGAAATGTGATTTAGAGAGTTATAATATCAAGATTTTATTTTGTTCATCAATTTATTTTTTTAATCAATATCTATTGACATGCTTGTAAGGAAGGAGATTAAGTTATACTTATATAAAATGTATCAATATATTGAAAGCAATATATCAATATTCTTTCTTCAATATATAACTGCTTACTTATAATTCTAAATTTTCTTTAACTTGATAATGTGATTATCAAGTACTTCATTTGAATTATTATTCATCATCTGATCACTAATGCCAGCATATTTTGAACTTTAATTCCAAATATAAGAGGAAAATATGAAAAAAGTTGCCCTATGTTTACTTCTCAAACAATCTAATTGATGTATATTTAAAAGATATAGAACCTGTATATTGCAAAAAATTCAAGTACGACAGAATAACATTTTTAAAATATCTTAAAAGTAAATTTTCCTTAGCTACATTTCCAAAAAAGACACTATATAAACAAAATTTCTGAGGAATATTTTGCTATGCAAAATGAATATACTACTTTATTTATTTTCATAATAAGTATTTTGGAGTTTAATTGATTTGCATAGTGCTTTTATGAGTTCAATATCATAGTTTAAAGATTATTTTATACCACAACTTGAGCATTTACCTTACTATTTTAAGTTCATTGTGTATTTAGTTTCTTCTTTTAAACATGTCACTCTTAAGAGGTAAATAGTGATAGTAGAATCAACTTTTATAATTACATATAATAATAAATAATGGAATATACAGTGAATGTGATTATAAACCTTATAGATTTTTCTTAGCCTATTATTTCACTTCCTGCTTAATATTTCTTACTTAATAAGTCACATTTTCTAATTTTTAAATGATATTTTATAAAGCTTGAAAAATGTAAACCATTTCAAATTGCTCAACTAGTGCCTGAAAGCATAAGAATAAAGTTTGCTAGGCCATAAGTATAAGACCCAAAATGATAGCCAAGAACTACCTAGCTACTGCTATATTTAAGTTTATCTTGTAAATCAGGATGGAAAACATGGTAAGTCTATGTTTGAAAATAAAGAGACTAAAAAATATAACACATGAGTTTAGGGAATGATAAAACATAAAGACTTTTATAGCAAATAGTTTCTATACCTAAAACCCAGACAGCAATGTTGACTTGGCAGTTTGTAGAATAAAATGAAAATACTTTCCAAAAAATTATGTTTACATTATATAAGTTAACATTTGGAAATGACTGAGTTCATTTTCTGCCAACATAAAATACAGCTGTTATAATCCTTATCCAGTGCTTATTTGAAAACTTGGTTTAGAAAATCTAGAGTGAATAAGTGTATACTATAATAATAAATATATACTCATGAGACATAGATAGAGCATCCATTTAATGAATAGTGATTCTCCACAAAGTGAATGCTATATTCTACATACTAAGTTACCTAGTAAGATTTTATATACTAAGGTTATATTATTTTTAAAAAACCCTAAAATTTTCATAAAGAGAAATTTTGAAAGGAGAAATGTGAACAAAAAATATTTTATTTGAAAAATTTTGAAAATCAGGAATAGAAATTATTAACCTGATTTTAATATTAAGCACTTTTTGATCAGATGATTTGAAGTTTACTTACAATATAAAAATTTATACATAAAAGTTATGTGCTATTTGCAAATTACATTTTAGTTCTAGCAGCACAGTGGAAAAAAATAATTTAGTGAACTGATTTTCAGGCAAATATACAGCAAATGGCCTTATATCTGTTCTACAGGGATCAACAATGTGCTCGGTTTTCAGATTTTTGTAAATAACTATGAAGACGTGAACACTTGTGCTCCCTTATGCAATCGATATATTCAAATGAAATATTTTAATATATCTCACTTATTAGAGGTCCTCTTAATAACTTTGCTAGTATCCTTTTGATAGTTAGAAGTTAATACCTGACGACCTGTGGATGACATTCATATAAATTTCTTTTTCTACCAGTGAGGTCATAGACAATTTTTAAACAATCTGTTTATAGCATATCAGAATAAATATTGTTTAGGCATTTCAAAACAATACTCATTTAGTACAGTACAAACATCGCCAAATTTTTTTTAAAAAATGATTCAGTGCGAAAATTTTAAAAGCTCTATTTTATCTTATACTTTCTATTAATTTCTTAAACTATATTATATGAAATATTTCTAGCAGGGAAGTGATAAAACAATATAAATGGTGTTTGAGATAATTTATAAAAAATAGAGTAGAATTATAGAAACACAGAAGGAAATTTGGAAGATCTGTGTAACATATTATCAAACAAAGAATCCCTTCACTTAACCATTTATAGAAGTTTAAGACTTCATTGCATATTTTCTCATCTGTGAAGCACTGTGAAGCTGTCAGTAGAATAAATTCATTTTTAGAATATGTACTTTTTATGTATAAACAAATCCCATAGATTATTCTGGGTTAAATAATATGTCATTAACAGTAAAAAATGCATTGTATATATAACATATATTGAGGGGACATGTGATAATGATGACAATATTAGAAAATATTATAAGAATACATATTGGTAGACACAGAACTAAAGAAATAGAAATACATATTTTTATGATTCTTTTAAAAGACTACTAGAATATACTAAAAAACAAACAAACAAAAAAACAAACTATGATATATTCCTTTATAGAAAAGCAGTATTCACTTCAATTATAAAATATTTATAAAAGTAAATGTAGGTGAAAAATTGAACAACTAGAGAAAACCAGTACATAGTATATAAACATAAGAGTCATAACATTTTAAAGAGTGTTGATCTAGGAATAATGAAAGAACTATTTTCCTAGTACACAAGGCAGAGTAAGAGGGCCTTGAGGGAGAGACTAAAAAGGTATTAAAGTTCATGTCCAGTTTTCACACTGGTAAAATTGATAGAGCAATGGAGTTAGGAAGAATAGTCCGGTGTTCAGGAGGGAATTTCCAGAGTCTGACCTTGTCACATTAAGTTTATATGGCAGCGGAACATTCAGGAAGATGTCACAGCTAAAGCTGTGAGATGAATAAAGAAGAACATGTTATAGATGGAGAGACCCATGGAATTGGAATTGATCAGGTGGTAAATTGAAGATAAGATACAGGATTGAGCATTGGAAAAAGAATGGAAGAGAACACAAAAGGGTTATAAATGGTAAAAATATTCTGGAGAGTAAATACAACTTAGAAAAATTGGGGGATGAGATATGATATTATACTAGAAAGAGAAAGAGGATTTTTTTTCATAAACAAATATCTGACAGGGACATTGCTGAAGAGGAGAAAGAAGATATATTGATTCATGTAAAGATATGATGAGGAAAACAAAGTAGTTAAAATTACAGAGATCATAGGTAGGTACATGTAAGGAGACTGAGAGTTTGGGAATTATAGAACACAGCATCTAATTTCAAAAGGGCAGGAGCTACCTTAGAAAGGAGTCCTAACTGAGAAAACAGGGTCGAAAGTAGATTGCAAGAGATCAAGATGAGAATTGGAGGACTGAAAGCCTAGATAACTTTTGTAAATTGCCTCTTCAGGGACCATAGATACAGAGAAGATATTCGTAGCTGGGAAGAAAAGACAGGCTTTGCAGCTAAAAAATCCAAATAAGATTGAAGCGGGAAGCAGAGATAGATAGATAGATGGGGGGTAGAGGCTATAAGTTTCAGTGTAGATGCCATTCAAACTACTTATTCCTGAATTTTAAAAATGTTAAGTACCGGTTACAATGTAAATATAATTAAATATACCAAACTTTTTCTTATGAAATTCCTGTTCTGTGATAGTGTTGTTACGATATCCATATCTATTCACAGCTTTGATATCTGTTTGTATTTTTAAGGTACTGAAAAGAAAACTCTCTGTGTATACCATGCCATGAACTTCCTAAATATCAAAATACAAATATCAGAAGCAATTCTGCTTCATGTTTTGTGCTTTAATTATAGCACACTTTTCTCCTATACCACTGCATTCTTTCTCTGTCCCCAAGTCCCCCACTTTCCTGTATCCATTGACCCTGGCTCACAGTCCTCTTTTTCATCTCCATTCTGGCCATTACTTTAGGAGCCTCAGTATCTACTGGATTACAGATCCTAAAGCCTTCTGTATAAGTCACTTCACAGTCTAACTTCCAGTGACCTCCTTTTCTACACTGTAGTAAGCCACTGTTATAGTCAAAATGTAGGTCAAAAGCACAAAACGTTGAACCTTCTATTTTTTCCCAATCCATCTACTCTGGGTTTTATTTTTATTTATTTCCCTGCAGCAGAGGTGGATATACCTGGTCCTATCATTTAAATAACACATCATTGCTGGTATCCTAAACTCTCTTGCCTGTATAAATTTTGGGTTCATTTGTCTTAAGAAAATTTTGGCTTTTGATAAATACAAATATGTACTTCTATGATTCATGTGATGACTCAGGAATAGTAGGGAAAAAAATCACAAAAATATTTGCCATAATCACCAATTTTGTATATGTCCTCATAGCACTGCCTATATTTGTCACAAATTCTGCATATTTAATTTACCCTAATATTGCCCACAGTGACCATTTTAAACCTCACACTCATCAAAAACATTTGATAATCTCCTCTGTGTTTTAGAAGTGTATGCATCTTGCTTTCTTTTTTTTTTCATTAGTTGCTCATGACAATACAATGATCTTGACATATCATACATTTGATTCAAATACGGTATAAATTCTCATTTTTCCACGTGTACAGATTGCAGGATCACATTGGTTATACATCCATGTGTATACATACAGCAATCCTAGTGTCAGTTGTATTCTGCTGCCCTCCTTATGCCCTCCTCCCCTCCCCTCCCATCACCTCTCTCTACCCATTCTACTGTGACACTTAAAAGAGAGAGAGAGAGAGAGAGAGAGAGAGAGAGAGAGAGAGATGCATCTTGCTTTTTATTTTCCTATTTCTGTTTCTGTGCTTCTCTTTTGCTTTCAATTTTTTTTTTTTTTAACATTGATAAAGTTGCAGACACTGTAGCTGTGGACACCGCTGCCAAGCCTGCAGGTCTCTTCTCTGAGCACAGCTTCAGTTCCACCAGAAGCGAAGTCCAATGCTACCTCTGTGGTCCCTGCCACCTAACTGGAAGTCAATCCACTGCTGCCTGCACCACTACCACCATTGCTGCTGCCTCTAATTCGCTGTTGACAGCCTGAGGTTGCCTGGAGGTCTTCTTTCTGGGTGTTGGTTGTCACAAAAGAAACTGCTGCCTTAGATGCAACTGAAGCCAACACCACTGCTGCCCTTGGAGTTCGCCTGGTGACTCTGCCTCCACAGCTGCAGTTGTAGCTGCCATTGCAGCCTAAGCTACTGCTGACTCACTGCCTGCTTCCTACAACCACCACCATTACTGCTGCTGCCATGGCCTAGGGGACTGCTTCAGGGAGACTCCAGGTTTGCTTGCACATGGCTGCATCCATTTTTGGTACACCAGCCAGGGCCTGGAGCCTGGGTGCCAGCAGATTTACCACCACAACAACCTCTGCCTGGGAACTCCACCCAGGATCTGCAGGTCCAGTGTGGAGGTGCCTGCTGCAGGTTTGGAGGAGCCTGGAATCTTCCTGCTGAGAGTGCTGGTGGCCCTTATCTTGCTTCTGCATCTCAGGGTTGCTCTGTAAGTAGGAGTAGCATTGAGATCTTGGGACACAGTGTGGCTGAGCCTGAGGTTTCTAAAGCCCAGATCAGTGGGATAGAGACTGGGTTTGCTAGGGCTGATCCCGGTTTGGTGATCCTGAGAGATGTCAGAGACAGGGCTGAGAAAGTGTTGAACACTGACAGAGACAGTTCCTCTTTGCAGCAAGATTTATTCTATTCTATTTTATTTTTTGATTTGCTAATCACTACCATATTTGAAACAGGATTTTTTTATGCATCAGTGTGTAGAGAGGACAAAGATATATGAATGGTGTTTTGCATTTTTGTTGTTTTCTTATGTCTTTAATTTTTTTCTCTTTGTTCATATTCTTCCTCTCTCTTATTTATGTTCCTGGATTTTCTTTCCAACTTTTCTCCAACCAACAGCCAAGCTCTGTCAGCTACTCTTCCAATCTTCCTGTGAATTTTTACTTCTAGCTTCTCTATTCCTCCCTCACGAATATTGCATACTACACTACCTCTGTTCTCTCATCCACCATATGTAATTGTAAACCATTTTAACACATTTTCTGTTTGTACTATAGATAGTTATTGAACTCATCATTTTGCTTTAATGTGAGAAAGCAGTAAACACCTTCGTGGGAGCTTTTAGGCTTAAGGCTATATATTATGTACACTGGGTGCGGTTGATATTGGTCTCACCAGTAAAGGCGAAACACTGGAAACCTTCAGGAACACCATAGGTCTACAAAGTAGAATATATGCTGCTTTAGATTCATACTTTTAGATGGGAAAAACACACTAACAACATGAAAAAAAAAACAGGGAATAAAGTGCCCCAAACAAACCAAGATGCTTCAACAACAGAAGACAACTGATAACACAGTAGTAGAAATGTCTAAGAAGAAGTTCAGATTGTGCATAGTTAAATTAATATGTGAAGTAAAGGGTGAAATAAAAAAAATACAGGAAGTGAAAAACCACTTCAATAAAGAGTTAGATATTGTGGAAAAAAAAACAAGCAGAAATCCTCAAAATGAAGGAATCAGTAAACCAAATTACAAATTCCTGATCAACCAGCTATAAATCATTATAGCTATAAATCATACTGTTCTGTTGTGATAATTTGCTAAAATGGCTCACAAAACCAATTGAAATAAAATGTTTACTTACATTTACTAGTTTTATGTAAAATTTCCTCTGATGTAAGGAGGTTGATTCCTAGTGGGGTAGGGAAGGGGAGCATGAGAGGAATAGACCAACTCTAGATAAGGCAGAGAGGTGGGAGGGGAAAGGAGAGGGCAGGGGGTTACAAGGATGGCAGAACGTGATGGACATCATTATTCAAAGTATATGCGTGAAGACGTAATTGGTGTGAATATACTATATATATACATCTAGAGATATGAAAAATTGTGCTGTATATGTGTAATAAGAATTGTAATGCATTCCACTGTCATTTATTTTTTAAAAATCAATTAAAAATATTTATTTAAAAAAAATGAATACAGAGGAAAAATTGAAAACAAAACAAAACAAAAAACAAACAAAAAAACAAGAGGTAGCATAGGATGAAGTAGGAAGGGGCAAGGGACATTGTGCTTGTTTGTCCTTTCAAGGAATTCCACTCTCCCAGGATCTTGATATCTTGATATGTCCTTGTTTATTAAACTAGAGGCTCCCTATGCCACATCTTTTGCTATTTTTATAGTAGGTTCATCATGTAATCATGAAGTATTGTTAACTCAATCCCTACCTATGAATAATCTTATATATCATTATTTCAACCCTTTTTTGAAAATTCTATGACTCTATATATGGTTATAACCAGTAAATATTTCTTGTTATGTCTAAAAAATGGTACCCTCACTCATTTATTACAAACTTGCATAACTTAATTAAGTGAAATTGATGAATTTCATTTTAATTTTTTTTTGTTTTGTAAGTTACTAGATAGTTATTTTAAAAATGTTATACTCAACTAAGATTTTGAGAGTTTTATTTTCCATTTAAGTCAATCATTTAGGCTTCACATAAAATTCTATTATTGGATGATGAATTTCAGCTAGTGTTCTACTTTTACATGAATATCAGTAAGTAACAACATTTTATATTTTTGTAGTCAGCTAAGTGAAGAGTTTTACATTTACCTTTTATATTCAAATTGTCTTTAAAAATAAAATGAAGTATTTAAAGTTACCTTATAATTAGATATGTCTTTTCTTTATTCCTCCCGATAACTCTGCCTTTTAATGAGAATGATTAGTCATCTAAAGCAATTACTTATAATTTCATGTTTGTCATCATTCTTAAGAAATGATTTTGAATAATAAAAAAATAGATAATTTAATTCATTACTTCTACAACTTACATGTAGATATTCAGAGAATAACCTACTTTAACCTTTTTCATCATGAATTTTCTCATTGATCTCTCATTTGCTGAACTTAATTTATTTCTATTTTGCTGCCAATTAGAAGTGTTAACCTATGATTTTTATTATGTGAGTAAGGAAATGGGAATCAGAAGCAGAGGGAGTAAAGGCTAGAATACTTATTTCTTCCATTATCTCAGTAGAGGGTTGTTTTCAGAAATATTAGAACTGGGGTCACAATCACTCTTTTTAACAAATTCAGTTCATTCTTTTTTGATAAACTTTCAAATCATTTTGCCAAGTTTCCATGTCATTATTTGTATGTTCTAATAAAACATTTCTTGCAATATATAAAGCTTGTGAGATTGAATATATAAGTAAAATGAGGCATAACATGAATTCTCAGCTTAGATTCAATTTTATTGATTAGAGCACGCAATTTTAACAATAAAATTAGTTGAAATAAAATTTTTGATTTTAATTCTTTTTATTTTCAAAAATTGTTAAATATTACACATTATTGGGCTTTTGCTCTGTAGAATTTTCAGCTGCCATCCTAGTATCTCAAGATAACAGCTTTTAGATACAGCATGTTCTTTATTTAGGATGAATAAATTTCCTGAATGTGATATTAAATTTATGTGTCATTTATCTCTAGTTTTATGAACACATACATACATATCTGTACCTTATAGTTTTAATATTATATTTTCTTTTAAAGTATATATGTATATTTTTAAATTTTATCTATATATCATATAGTATGTGTATATGTTTATAATGTATACAAATCACACACGACACACACTCACACAAAATACTCTCAATTTAAGATGAGGTTATATTCTAATGAATCTGTTATGTTGAAAATATTGTAAGTAGAAAACACATATTGTAATTTAAATGCTGACTATTGTAGCTCAGTCAGCCTACCATAAATGTACTCAGAACACTCACATTCATCAATAGTTCAACAAAATCATCTAACAATAGCTATTTATAATAAGTGCTGCACATCTCATGTATCTAACTAGGAGCCATGGCTCACTCTCACTGTCCAATATTGAAAGAGAGTGTTGTATAGCATTTCCCCAGCCCATGAAAAGAGGACATCAAGGAACCTTTCCTACTAAATGCATATTATTTTCACAGCATTCTAAAGTCAAAAAATCATAGACCAAACCCCAGTAAACTAAAGACTGTGTCCATACACACAAAGTTTGTGAGCACAAACATACACAGGACTGTGTCAGATAATGGGATTTTTATCAATAAAAGCACTCCCCTAAGATTAAAATGGAGCTGAAATCTATTATTATCTAGTGAATGCATAGCTGGAAAAGGGCCTGTGAAAAGAAATCTGTCAGAGAGATGTGTGGTGAGGGGAACCACCAAGAGACTCACAGTGAAGTGGATAGCAGAAGCTTCTGCAGACCTTAGCAAGATCCTTAAAAAGTATGAACACCAGAATTAAATGCCAACAGCTTTTCTTGAGTAAAACATTCTTTATGGTACATCATATGCTTACAAACAAATCTGATTAATTGAAGAAAGAAAACAAGCAAATCACCGTATGCTTATGTTTTAAGACTGATACCTCCACAACAAGAGCCTCAGCTGGTCCTTCAGGAGGTATTCCAGAAGGTGGCATTGTCATCATAGGAGACGGCAGCTCCATGTGTGCCACTGCCTCTAGAGACTGCCCTCTGCAACAAGATGTAGAGGTGAATGACAGTGTTACTGATACTCCTTATCCTGTGGAGGGCTAGGCTAGGGAGTGTGCTATTTTTGTTTAATATAAGACTATTTTAACAATAAACAATAAGAATGTAAAAAATAAAATAAAACAAATATGATTTGTAAAGAAAGAAATGGTTTGTGTAGTTGTTCAATATGCTTTTGACAGGTATTGAAAAAGAATCTGAAAGTTCTTACGAGTTTATGAAATCTTACAAGTTTATGAAGTAAAAAAGTCATAGTAAGCTAAGGTTAACTTATTGTTGAAGGAAAAACAATGAAATGAAATTTTTAATAAATTCAGTGCATCATAATTATACTGTTTATGAAGTCCATAGCAGCACCCAGTAATATCCTAGTCTTTAACATTTACTCAGTACTCAATAACACATTCAGATCAACCTCCATCCAAAGTATACAGGTATACTTTAAAAAGATCTTTTATATCACATTTTTGTTGAATCTTTTATGTTTGGATGTGTTCAGATATACAAATTCTTGGGCTGGAATTGTAGTTTAGTGGCTTGTCTAGGATATGCAAGGCACTGGGTTCGATCCTCAGTACCCATAAAAATACATAAATAAAATAAAGGTAATATGTCCATTTATAACTATATATATATATAAATCTTATTTCTTATTTTCCAGATCCTAACACCTGTTTATTTTAGGTAAATCTGTCTTTCTGTACATAATTTTGATGATGCTAGGACCTGGACTTGGTGAACCAGTTGCTGTTCCCAGTTAATTTCTATTAATCAAAAGAAAAAGGGATTTTCCTCTTTTGATTCTTTGCCTCTTTCTAGTTTGCTTTCTGTTTCTCTAAGCATCACACTGGCACCACTGTTTTGTTGTTGTTGTTGTTGTTGTTGTTGTTGTTTTTTCATTCCGGAATTAGCAGTTTATTCTCCTGGCAGCAGTTGAATCCATTTTGCAATTGTTCTTCACCCTTAGAATCTGTCTTATTTTGCCCCTTAAAGACTTCAATATCAGTTGGCCAGTGCTCCCTTTTTAGAAGTCTTGATCTTACCTCCATGGGGAACTTCCTTTGAGATCAGAGACTTAAGATACAAGCAACAGTATGGCAGCAGCTCCTTCTCAAGCCTCTGAGTTTAAATTCTAGATCCCTCCTGCTGTTTTCTCAATTTTGATAATTATAGCCTTTCCCCTTTGTGCTGGCAGTCATTTCTTACAATGCCCATCTCTGTGCTCTCATTAGTGTTCTTCCCTCTGTTTCTTATTTGATGCATCCGCACTTGGTAAACAAATTTTAAATTATTTTTTTTTCTGTTGAGAGAACTAGCCTGATTTCTCTTGTTATGTATCTGTTATGCATGCATCTCTTTTTCTAGTTGCTTTGATCAAATGTGATGTGATATCTTTTCCTACATCTAACTCCCAAAGAGATTAGAATAATTATTCTATTTAAAATTATGTTGACAATGACAATGGTTTATCTAATATTTTTAGATTTAATGTTAATTATTATATCAATCTAATAGGACAAGTGGCAAATATTTTCATGTAGACAAAAATATAAACATTAGTTGTACCATGAATATATTTCCACATGTGTCAATCACATATTCATAGCTTTTGGAAAATTTTGAGTACAATGAAATGAATCATAACCATATGATAAGTAATCAAAGATACTTACTGGCCTTACAATATATACTATGGAACCAAAGCATCACCAATCAATTAGAAAAAAATGCTTCTAATTATGATCAATTTTCTAAAATTCTATTGTTAAAATGAATGATTTTTGTCCTTTTAAAAGTTCTCATAGAGTTAAAATAAATGGTAATATTTATCTTTTTAAGAACTGTGAAATATCTTCAGATAAAGAAAAAAATCTCAGTGACAAGTCATTTTTTAATTGCTTATTTTTATTTATTCTTTTCTTTATTGTTATTATTTTTTTAAATATACAACAACATTGGAATGCATTACAATCCTTATTACACATAAGAAATCTCATTTCTAATGGGGAAAATGTTAATAATCAGAAAGTTATGAAAAATTGTGTTTGCATTTTTTAAGTCAAATTTGTACATCAATCCATTACAATTTTCCTAAAGTTTTATAAATAGAAGTTTCAACATTCTGCTATAAAGTTATTGGTTCTTTAGTGTAATTAGTGATTCAATGGCTTCTATACTGAAACACATTGACTGACTTTTGAAATGTAATCAGTGAAAAATAAGGTATATATTAACATATAAGTAACCGAGTCCATTATCAGTTTATTCTATTGGTGTGTTTCCATGAGACTATAAAAAGAAAGTAAGATTCAGACTTTATGATTATTGTTTAAGTGAATGAATAAATTATCTAGTATTTAGAATTATAAATAATAGCAATGTAAAGCATATTTTTTAATTCATAATAGAGATTGATCTAGAAAATACAAAGTTACCACATATGTGGAAAATTTAGTACTTCTGCACTTTTGTTCTTGATGAAGTATGATGTTCCTCTTGTGCACTTTAGGAAATTGCCAGGTATGTATAAAAATGCAACATTACCCAGATGACTACAGGAACACCATTATTTCTGTCACTGTGGTGATCAAAGAATCAGATATATTTCCAGGATTCATTGCATCTTTTAGGTTTCTACATTGACAGGAAGAAATTCTGAGTTTTATTCTTTTCTCTAATGTATACTTAGATATATCATTCTACTTTCTCAGATTTCTCATACACAAATCTTAAAACTTATATTATGAGTGCTATCTCCCCTTAATTCATGATGAATCTTAGCCCCACTATAGTGCTATTAAGAGGTGGAATAATTTGAGAAGTCATTAAATAATGAGAATTTTTTCCTCATGATGGGACTAGTGCCTTATAAAATAAACGAAGGGAAATAGTTTAGGCTCTTTTTCACCTTTCACCACTTCTTCCATGTTAAGCCACAGGTATAAAGGCATCATCTTGGAAGCAGAAACTGAGTTCCTTGGAAGACACCGCCAGTACCTTGATCTTGGAATTACTAGACTTCAAAAATGAGAGAAATACATCTCTGTTACCTATAAATTTCCCAGTCTTGGGTATTTTTTAATAACAGCACAAGTAGACAAAGATTGTTACCATTTTTTTTAATTTATGCAAAACTAAAATGTGATAATTCATGTGGAAGCTATTAAGAAAAAATACATTTGTATGACATTTTAAGTAGTATACTGTGAAGAAATAGGATGTGGTTGTATAATACCTGATACCAAGGACCCACCCAAAAGAGTATTTTTCTACTAGATGAGATATAACAGTGCAAATTCAATTTAGTTGAGTTCAGATACAATTTTAGTTATCTTATTTAATGCCTATTAATATATCTAAGGAAAACAGAAAAATAAGAAGGAAAAGAAAAATAATGTGGCTCTAAGTAGAATTGAATGACTCCACTACCAGGTTGCTCAGTGCTGGTCCACACTTGCTGTTTTAAGTGTTTAGAGTAGATGATTTCAAAAATATTTATTCATTTTGGAGTTATTTTTATACTATAAATGTTTTATTTTATTTATTTGTTCATTCTAAATATACATAACAGTAGAGTATATTTTGACATGTTGTACATACACAGAATAAATATTACTTGTTCTAATTAGGATCCCATTATTGTGGTTGTATGTGATGAGGAGTTACATTTGTCATGTATTCACACATAAGGATAGTACAGATATATTCAATTCATTCTACTGTCTTTTTTTATTTCCATGCATACTCCCTTCCCTTCATTTTCCTTTGTCTAGTCTAATGAACTTCTAATCTTACCCTCCTTTTTTGTAGGTTAACACCCACAAATTAGAGACAATGTTCTGCCTTTGGTTTTGGAGACCAACTTATTTCATTTAGCATGATATTCTCCAGTTCCATCAATTTATGGGCAAATGTTATAATTTAATTATCTTTATAGTCGAGTAATATTCCATTCTGTATGTATTTTCTTTATCCATTCATCTGTTGAAGGGCTCCTATATTGATTCTATAGCTTGGCTATTGTGAACTGAGCTGCTATAACCATTGATGTGGCAGCATCACTATAGTATGCTGATTTTAAGTCCTTTGGGTATATACAGCTGAGGAGTGGGATAACTAGGTCAATGGTGTTTGCATTCCAAGTTTTCTGAAGAGTCTCCATACTGCTTTCCAGAGTGGTTGCACTAATTTGAAGTTTCACCAGTAATGTATAAGGGAACCTTTATCCCCATTTCCTTGTCAACATTTATTGTTAAGTAAATAATTGTTAAGTAAGATAATTGCCATTCTGACTGGGGTGAGTTCTAATTTCAGTGTATTTTTTATTTGCATTTTTCTAATTGCTGGAGATGTTAAATATTTTTTTCATATTTTTCCCCATTCATATATCTTCTGTGAAGTGCCTGCTGTTCACTTCTCTAGCCCATTTGTTTATTGGGTTATTATTATTATTATTATTATTATTTGGTGTTAAGTTTTTTGAGATCTTTGTATATCCTGGAGATTATGCTGTATCTGAAGTTCTAGTGGGAAAGATTTTCTCACATTCTATGGACTCTCTTTTCACATTTATGGTAGTCTCCTTTGCTGTGAAGAAGGTTTTCAGTTTGATATCATCCTGTTTATTGTTTCTTGATTTTACTTCTTGTGTTTCAGGGAGTCTTATTGAGGGAGTCCTCTTCTGACTCTACATGGGGGAGAGTTGGGCCTACTTTTTCTTCTAGTGGGCTTGGGGTCTCTGGATGCCAAGGTTTTTGATCCACTTTGAGTTGAGTTTTGTACAAGGGAGAGACAGAGTTTCAATTTTATTCTAATACATATGGATTTCTTGTTTTCCCAGTACCATTTGTTGAAGAGGCTATCTTTTCCCCAATGTATGTTTTTGATGCCTTTGTCTAATATGAGATAGCTATATTTATGTGTGTATTGCTGTATGTCTTCTATTCTGTTCCATTGGTCTTTGCGTCTGTTTTTGTGCCAATGCTATGCCATTTTTGTTAGTATAGCCCTGCAGTATAATAAAAGTTTGGTATTGTGATGCCTTCTGCTTCACTTTTCTTGCTGAGGACCGCTTTGGCTATTCTGGACCTCTTATTTTTCCAAATAAATTTTATGACTACTTTTTCTCTTTCTATGAAGAATGTCATTGGAATTTTAATAGGACAGCATTAAATCTATATATTGCTTTTGGAAGTATGGCCATTTTGACAATATTGTTTCTGCCTATTCAAGAACTTGGGAAATCTTTCCATCTTCTCAGATCTTCTTCAATTTCTTTCTTTAGTCGTCTGTAGTTTTCATCCTACAGGTGTTTAACTTGTTTTGTTAGATTGATTCATAAAAAGATTATTTTTATATTTTGAGGCTATTTTGAATGAGATAGTTTTCCTGATTTCTATTTCAGTAGATTCATCATTGGTGTGTAGGAATGCAACTGGTTTATGAGTGTTAATTTTATATCCTGCTATTTTTCTGAATTCATTTATGAGTCATAGAGGCTTTCTTGTTGAGTCTTTTGGGTCTTCTAAATATAGAATCATGTCATGAACAAATAAGATAGTTTGAGTTCTTATTTTCCTGCCAGCATCATTTTAATTTATTTCTCTTGTTTAATTGCTCTGGCTAGGGTTTCAAGGACTATGTTGAACAGGAGTGATGAAAGAGGGCACCCCTGTCTTTACAGTCTTTAGAGAGAATTCTTTCAGTTTTTCAGCATGTAGAATGATGTTTAGTATATATAGCTTTTACCATGTTAAGGTATGTTCCTACTATCCCTGGGTTTTCTGGTGTTTTCAGCATGAATGGATACTGAATTTTGTCACTTTTTCTATATCTATTGAGATAAACATGTGATTCTTATCTTTAAGTCAGTTGATGTGATGATTTACGTTTATTGATTTCCTTATGTTGAACCATACTTACAGCCCTGGAATGAACTCCCCCTTGATCATAGTGCATTATCTTTGTGATATGTTTTTGATGTGATTTGCCATTATTTTATTAAGAATTTTTCCATCTATGTTCATCAGAGATATTGGTCTTAAATTTTCTTTCCTTGATGTTTCTTTGTATAGTTTTGGTATCAAAATGATACTAGCTTCATAGAATGAGTTTGGAAGGGTTCCCTCATCTTCTATTTCATGGAATAATTTGGTGAGTCTTGGTGTAATTTCTTCTTTGAAGGTGTTGTAGAACTTGGACGTGAAGGCATCTGGTCCAGGGCTTTTCTTTATTGGTAGGTATTTGATAGTATCTTCAATTTCTTTGCTTGAAATTTATTTGTTTCAATTTTCTCTGTCCTTCTGATTAAATTGGGCAGGTCATACGTTTCTAGAAATCTGTCCATGACTTCACAATTTTCTATTGTACTTCAGTGTAGATTTTCAAAATAGTTTCTGATTATCATCTGTATTTCAGTGGTGACTGTGGTGATATTTCCTTTGTCATTGCAAATTTCATTAATTTGATCTCTTTTTCTTCATTAGCCAGGCTAATTTTAGCCTGGCTAACATTTTGTAAATGTTATTTTGTTTTTTAAAAAAACAACTTTTTGTTTTGTTGACTTTTAAAATTTATTTTGTTTCAATTTCATTCATTTTAGCTCTGATTTTTATAATTTCCTGTCTTTTACTTCTTTTTGTATTGATATTTTCCCCCTAAGGGCTTTAAGATGTAAAGTTCAGTTATTTAATTTTATTCTTTCAATGAATGAGCTCAATGCAATGAACTTTCTTCTTACTATCAACTTCATTGTTTCCCAAGATCTTGATAAGTTATGTCATTATTTTTATTCATCTCTAAGTATATATTTTTGTTTCATCCCTGATTTCTTCCACTATGCATTAATCATTCAATAGTTTATTATTTAGTCTCCACATGTTAGAATACATTCTGTTTTTTATTTTATTATTGATTTCTAATTTCACTCTATTATGATCTGATAAAATTCAGGGCATTATCTCTATTTTTTTTTTTTTTGTATTTTCTAAGAGTTGCTTTGTGGCCTAAAATCTGATCTTTTTTTTAGAGAAGAATCTATGTGCTGCTGAGAAAAAAAGTGTATTCAGTCATTGATGGATGAAATATTCTATATGTGTCTGTTACATCTAAATTATTGATTGTATTTTTAGTTCTGCTGCTTCTTTATTTAGTTTTTGTTTTGAAGATGTATCAAGTGATGAGAGAAGTATGTCAAAGTCATCCAGTGTTATTGTGTTGTATTCTATTTGATTCTTGAATTTGTTAAGGGTTTGTTTGATGTATGTAGATGTTCCATTGTTTAGAGCATAAATATTTAAGATTGTTGTGTCTTGTTGGTATATAATTCCCTTCAGCAATATAAAATGAACTTCTTTGTCCCTTCTGATTAATTTTGACTTGAAGTTTAGTTTACCTGATATAAGGACTGAAACCTCTGCTTGTTTATGTAATTCATATGAATGATATAGTTTTTCCATCCTTTTACCTTCAGTCTGTGGATGTAGTGGTCTATGAGGTTAGTCTCTTAGAGACAGCATGTTATTCATTCTTTTTTTGTTAATTCAATCTGCCAGTTCATGTCTTTTAATTGAGGAGTTCAGGTCATTTATATTCAATCTTATTATTGAGAAATGGTTTTTATTCCCTGTCATTTGGTTCATTTCGAGTTTTTAATTTGAATTAGTTTCTTCTTTGATTGACTATACCTTTAGTATATTTTTTCCATGTGCTGGTTTTCTCTCTTATTTTTATTTTATTTCTTCTTCATGAAATATTTTGCTCAGAATTTTCTGTAGTGTAAGCTTTCTTGTGAATTCTTTTAAATTTTGTTTTTCATGGAAGGTTTCAATTTAATTGTCAAATATAAAGCTCAGTTTCACAGGATATGGTATTCTTAGTTGGCATCTAACTTCCTAAAGAACTTGGTATATGTCACTCCATGACCTCCTAGCTTCGTGTTTAGGTTGAGAAATTAACTGTGATCCAAATTGGTGTCCCTGTAAAACTAACCAAATGTTTTTCCTCTGTAAGTCTAAAATTCTGTCCTTACTCTGTGTGTTGGGCATTTTCATTGTAGTGTGACTTGAGGTGGGTCTATTGTAATTTTTTGTACATTTGGAGTCCTGTAAGCCTCATATTTGATTTTCCACTTTATTCTTAAGGTTTGGGAAATTTTCAGATATTGTTTCATTGAAAAGATTATGCATTCCTTTGGTTTGTATTTCCAAACCTGTATGTATCCCAGTAAATCTTAAGTTTTTTCTTCTCATGTTATCCCATATTTATTGGAGGTTTTGTTCATGGTCTCTTAACATCTTTTCTCTATGGTCAATTTTATTTTCTAGAGTATATATTTTGTCTTCATTGCTTGAAACTCTGTCTTCTAATTCATCTAGTTTGCTCATTATGCCTCCCAATAAATTTTTAATTTGGTTTATTGATTCTTTCAAGAATTTTTTTTCTTTTTTCTTGTGTTTTCTTCATTACATCATCTTTTATCTTGGAGATCAATTTAACTATGAACATTTTCAGCTCCTTCTCTTTCATTTATTTCACTGTGGTATTGATTAATTCTTTTACTGGATTATAATGGATTATTTGAGGCAATTTCCCTTGATTTTTTATGTTGTTTGTGTGTCTGCTCATTTCAGAGTAAGGTTTTGAGGCAGTAGACAGTCTACCCTGTGTACTCATAGGGACTCTAAAGGTTTTAGAACTTCACAGTTTAGAGAGAGACAAATATTAACAAGAACTAGTTCAAATAATTTTCAGCACACACCAAATGATTCCTGCTTTGTCATCTACTATGTTAATTGTTAAATAAATAGAGATGATATGATCAGTGATTGCCCATGGTCAAAATAATAAATTTATAAATGAGTTTATAATTTTAAGTTGTGAATAGAGATAGAAAAAATGTAGTGTAGGATGCAATGTTTGTGTGGAAAGAGGAGAAAAAATAGGAACAAAAAATAGAGAGTAATCGATAAAAGAGATTAATCAAGGTTGACTGTTAGCAGAGGAAAATTGAGGAAGAGGATCTAATCAGATAGATAAGTGAAAAAAAAAGAGTATATAGAATAAAAATTTTAAAATTAACTGTAAAAATAAAAATAAGAGAAAAAGAGTCTAAGTTCAATACTGATATATTCTAATCAAATATCTTGGCTCTCAAAATATTGGTCAAGGAATAACTGCCTTAAAAATGCTAGGAATGATGAACAAATAAATAACAAAACAAGTATGAATATGTGTAAATGTCCATGAACCATTTGGGTCACCATTGAACAGTGAGTAGGAAAAAAAAAATAAAGCTGAGGATCTTGATAAAAAGTTAGGAAAATTTTTCTGTTGCTGTTCAAATATTCTTCTCAGATATGTCAGGTGGGGTTACTGGAGAGATGGGATATCCCATATGAAGCCCCCCTGGGAGAAGGATTTGGGCCTAGTTAGTCTCCACCTTCTTTCTTGGATTGATCTGAAGATTTTAAATCAGTGTACCTCCCAGGTTAGGCAGTTGATGGGCCATGCTGTGAGACAATTCCCCAGGAATAACTCCTGGGTTTCACTCGTGCAGTGGAGAGGTCGATTCTGTTCCCCTCAGACAAGTGTGAACTTTGTATTATTAAGACTCTCAGGTTCAGTCTCTGAATTCCCTCAATTTCTTCCCAGACTTTTCAAGTTGTCTGTTGATATGATTTTCCCAGAAAAAATTTCAAGTGGCAAAAATTATAAGCAGCCATTCTGGAGGGTAGGGTGGGGAAGAGAGGTGTGTTTTCCTGACTGGTTTTCCCTATATAATCCCCACTTCACTTGTTTCTACCAATCTCTTAGACACATACTCTGCCATGTATTGTGGATTTGCCAAACCTATTTTTTGGGTTAGGCACATTTGTCTTTATTCAGACACTCTGTGCTGAATCTGCAAAATGATTTCTTCTTCTGATTCCCTTGTAGCTGAGAGAGAGTTGCTTTGTTTTTCTCTATCCCTCCCCATAATAATGTTATGCAAGACACTTTTCAGATAAATTGTGCAGTGTCTTTGATCTCTAGTCTCTCTGTATCTATGCACACTTCAGACCTCCTAAAACTGGAGATTCCTTTAACTGAAGTTTCAGTCCCCTATTTTAGCACAGGAGAGATGGGACTTGCTAGGACCACTGGAGGCCCCAGCAGCACTGGGGATTTCTTTATTTTGTTATATCCATTCACTTGATTCCCTGCTCTATTTTGCATGTCCACAGTTAATTTCCAGAACAGTTTTCCTCTCTCATCTTGCTGAGAAGCTATGTGTCTGAATCCTTGGCTTCACACCATGAACTGACCAGGAAAACAACCTTCTCTAATCTACCACTTTGAAGCCCATTATCCATTTGGAGTTCTTAACCAAAAAAAAAAAAAAAAAAAAACACTGATTGAAATAATCCATTTGATTAGCAGCATAGGGTGAATATAGACATGGATGGACTAACTGAATTCAGCATTGATCTAATAAAATTTGAACATATATTTGTTCCATGGTCTAAAACTATTTTTCTTCCTCCTATCCTTAAAATCACACTTCAACATCATAATTACAAGACTTGAGAGAAAAATATATCTCCAGAAGTCAAAAAATAAAATAAAATTCATGACCACAGATTTCTCATACTGTAAGTAAAGCAAATCTATGAACAGTTGTAAGTACGTATATGTTTTTTGCAGAACAAATGTAGAGTTATCTAAAATAATCAAGCTCATTTGAACAAAGTAGAACAATGTTATCAGGGAATGGAGTAAGTAGGAAAAGAGAGCTGGTGTTCCATGAGTAAAGAATTGAATTTTTGTAAGATAATTAAGTTCTACGTGTCTGCCTTCAACCTTGTGCCCATGGCTAACAATATTGCAATGTGCACTTAAAATTTTGTTGAGAGTATTTTCCATGTTAAGAGTGCTTACTACAGTCAATCATTAATTCATAAAATGCAGGCAGTTGATTTCAGAGCAGATAGTTCTTGAAAAAGACAACCTAGTTTTACATACTTTTCTAAACCTAATTTTGCCAGTGGGCAACCCTGTGATCATAGACTCCTACTTCTCCAAATTTTAATATCCTCATCTATAAAATGGGACAGAAAGGTTACATCTCATAGAGTTGTAAAAAGTAAATCAGCTAGAACAGGTCCACAGCTAAGTACAAAGTGTAAGTAGTAGGTATGAATTTTGAACAAAATATAGATTAGAAATTGTTTTATAAAAAAGAATGCAATAGAATTTTCTTTTTTTTCTTTCTTTCTCTTTTGTTTTGTTACCAGGGACTGAAATCAGGGGCACATGAACACTGAGCCATATCTCCAGCCTTATTTTGTATTTTATTTTGAGACAGGATCTCATGGAATTGCTTAGGGCCTTGCTTTTGCTGAGACTGGCTTTGAACCTGCTATCCTCCTGCCTCAGCCTCTGAAACTGCTCGGATTACAGGCATGTGCCACCATGCCTGGAGCAACAGGATTCTTAAAAGGTGAATTTTCTTAGTGTATTTGTTTATAAAATTACATTTTCAGCATATTTATATAGGAAATTTTTCAGAATCACCATTTATATATTTACTTATTCCCCCTCCCCCACACATATTATTTCAGCTAATAAAACATGATTACCACTTGGTTGCAGCTGGACATGTCATAGTAAAAGGTTCACATTCCCTGACCTAAGGGAGCTTATGGTATTGTAGGAGAGAATAACAGAGCAGCTCACTCAAATGCAGCATAAAGGAGGGCTTCGATAGACTCGCTCAGAGAATGTCCTTGGCCCCAAACAGGACCTTAGCCCCATGAGACTTTAAAGTCAAACTTTAAAGGAACACTAAGTCCTGAGAGCATTCATCATAAAATTATATGAGAGCACAGAATTTGAGAAAGGAAATATTATGTTCAGAGAAGTAAATTAAGAGACAAAACAAAAATTTCTAAAAATTCTAAACTGAAATTTAAAAAAATGAGATATGATGTTAAAATGCAGTTAGAGGCAGTTTACACAGGGACTTTCCTATGTCATTTAAAATTCAAACATTGCTTTTTTGAATAATGAGACACATGATTTATAGCACAGTTTGAACATTTTAAATTTCTTTATATTTAATTTACATATAATATCAGTACAGATTTATGGTGTATAATGTAATGTTTGATCAAATCAAGATCATTAATATATCACTTCAAACAGTTCTCATTTCTTTATGGTAAATCATTTAAAATTGTGTCTTGTAGCTATTTGGAAATATACACCCTTCTGTTCAACAGAACAACAGAACTTGTATTCCTCCTAACACTAACTTTGTACTCATTGACCCCGTTCCCTCTTACCCTACCTAACCTCTTCTAACCACTATTATATCACGTAGGCCTATGAGATCAAGTTCTTCAGGTTCTTGGATGATTGTGAGTGGGATCATGCAGTGTTTTTCCATCTGTGTCTAGGTTATTTCACTTAACATGGTGTCTCTGTGTTTACCTGAGCTGGGATGGCTGGACCAGCTGAACGATCTGTAGACATCTCTCATTCTACCTAAGTGAGCTCCATGTGATAGTGTTGTCTCCCCTGCTGCATGGCAGTCAAACTTCTCACATGTAAGCTGGATCCCCTTGGACAGGATAGTATAGGAAATATGAAGTGAAAACTTCTCTTAAATCTGCAGCCTCCAGCTTGGCTCACTATCACTCCTTGCACATTCTGTTGGTTTAAGCAAATCCCAATCTATCCAGACATCTGCACATGAGGTATTATTGAAGTGATTCTTTCTGACAAGGCTGGCATAAAAAAATTGTTTCCATCTTCAATTCACCATTCCCATTACTGTACAAAGTTATTGTTGGACACTGAGTGAAAAAAGAATTACAAAAAAGCAGGCATTTGTCAGGTTTTTACCTCTCAGAACATTGAAAGGGGAAATAGTTTGGAAATGAATATGAATTATATGTGGATAATTCTCTAACAACAAAATAGACATACACCATCATTTGATTGAGATCCAGAAACAGAAGTTGGGATCTCATTTAAGTCAGGTTTTACAGTTATTCATCCATAAGGAACACACATAGCAATTGAAGATCTGGCAATGAGAGTAAATAGTAAGAGGAATTAAAGAGATCAAGCAGGTTAAAGGACTCACGAAAAAAAAAAAAAGAATTTAGGAAAAAAGGGTCACCTTCATATGGACAAGATAAGAGAGGCCAATGATAAATAATGAAATAGTGGTCTGTTGTGTAGGTAGAAAGGAAAGACATTCTATTACCAAAAAACCTACAGGAAAGAGAATTTTGTTAAGGAAAGCATTCAACCATGGCTTGTATTGTCAAGAGAACCACTAGCTAGTTTATATTAGTAGTTCCATTACATGTTGCTAAAGCACAATTATTGGTGATTTTCACCAACAACATCAGTAGTCTCCTAAGGAAAGAAATTCGAACATAATGATTTTAGGCAACAGTAATATGGTGTGGAAAATTAAATAGATGGAAGAAGTTCTCAAGACTGCATGAGAATTATCATTAAGAATAACAACAAATATTTTACATAAACTATTTTGCTCAATTATCATATATAAACATTCAAGTACACAGCTTAATACATTCTTACAAAGTGAGCTCTTATCTCATCCACATCAAGATAAGACAGTAGCTGAAGGAAGGAGCCTCCCACCACCTGTTGCTGAAATCTATGCATGTCCTTCTTCTAAGAATTACCATAATCCTGTCTTCTACCATCATCATCTAGTTTCCCTGCTTTTTTACTTTCATTTTAGTGGAATCATATAGAATATACTTTTCTGTATCTGGTCTCATTTATACAATATTATGTTGTGACATTCATCTATTTTACTTCAATTAATTAATTGCATTTATTTTCACTGCTATGTAATATATATCAGAATATTTTGAAAAAGAAAAATTAAAGTTTTCTCACATTGAGAAATAACAATAAAAATTCAGTGTAATTATACATAGTGAAAAAGACCTGTATTTGGACTGTAAAAATATTTCTAACAGAGAATACTTGATGATACAAACTAGTTAATAGTTTTACATATATATGAAAAGTTTGCATACTACTGAGGTAACATTAGAAACCAGTGGAAATAGACTAAATATTTAATAATTGATGCTGAGAAAACTCATTTTCAAATGGAGCATAATAAAGTTAGATTTCTGCCCACATGCAAAATAAATAAATGAATGAATAGAAATGAACAAACAAGGAAACAAAAAAGCCCAATGACTCTATTAGTAGGTCTAAGACTAAATATGAAATGTAACATTATGAAATACCAAAGATATATGATGGTTTGTAATAAAGAAGAAATTTTTAAACAAGATAAGAAAGCATGGGCAATAATATAAATATCATCAAATTTACATTATTTTTAAATAAAAGTCACAGTTGAACTTAAGATAATACACACCCAAATAATACATTTGTAGTTTATTAATAACAAGTTGGTATTCAGAAAATATACCAACCACCTAAAAAATAAATTGAAGAAAAAGACAGAAAGGCTACTGTAAGTACAGTGAAAGTATTAATTTACAAATGTTGGTTGAGAGAGCAATGGATATTTTAAATCATGTGCATCCTCTCTGGAAAACTGAGAAATGCAAATTGAAACAACATTCTTACTCTTCCAATTGGCATAAATTAAAATATATGTCATTTTCAAGGTATTTAAAGGTATGGAATGGTGTGAAATATTGTATCTTGTTAAGAAAGGTCAATTTTCATAACTTCTTTGAAAAGCAATTTATTATTATGCATAAATTGCAAACTAGTCATCCTATTCATTTATTGAGGAGTATGTCCTTCAGAATCTGTAGAAATGTCCATAAATACAAGTTCAATACTGTTTATTACACTGTTGCTTGTAATAAAAAAATCTCAAAATTTAATAAATATATGCAAAATCGCCTCATTGTACATAATTTTATCTGGTGACAGCATCATAAGTAAAATGTGAAATACAGTTAAAATGAATGAACTAGAAATTCTTCACAGATTCTTATATAAAATTTACTAATTCTTACACAGGAATGTTGAGCTAAAGTTTCACCACATTGCCACTTAATATGAAGTTTGAAACAATGTCAAATAATTTTTATGTATAAACAAAATGTTTTTAGAAACATAGAATGAGATACGTAGATACATAGAACAAGTGTGAGTGTTAAAGACATCAAATATAAAAGTGTTTCTGCTGGTGGAAGAAACTATCAGAGAAAAAGAACTATAATTATGTCGTGTCTAATTGGTAAACTACTCACTTATAAGTGTAGAAAATGATGACATTTCATGAAATGTAATAGATACAATTCCTTATATAATTCTCCATTATTATTTTCATATATTTCTATGCAAATTACAATATTTACAATACTATTTACATTTTAAATTTTTCTGGCTTGCTTGATTTTCAATGATAAATAATAAATGTGTTTAAATAATAACTAACATGAACCTGGAGAAATATCAAGGATACTTTAGGAAAATGTTAAATGGAACATGATTGCTTACCAGGAATATATGGGATTTCAAAGAAATTGTATATGAAAGTTGGAGGAACTTGTCTCTTACTATGAATTTTATTTCAGAAAATTCATAACACTTAATGCTCCAATGCTGAGATTAAGACTCATGGCTTTTTTTTTTTTTTTTTTTTTTTTGTATCAGAGATTGAACGCAGGGTCACTCAACCACTGAACCACATCCCCAGCCCTTTTTGTATTTTATTTAGACACAGAGTCTCATTGAGTTGCTTAGCACCTCCCTGAGTTGCTGAGATTGTCTTTGAATTGGCCATCCTCCTGTCTCAGCCTTCTCAGTCCCTGGAATTACAGGCATGCTCCACCTCGCCCAAATGGAACTGATGTTTGAAAACAGAATATTTTCTTGTTTGGAAAGTGTTCATTTGAAAGTAAAACTGTTGTGTTTAGTTTCATTTTTTCTTTTATATTTGGTGCAACTTCAGTTTCCTATTTTAAATGTATCTAATTGATAAATGCACTTGGTCTATCAATACTTTCTTATAATTCTGTAAGTACAGAAAAAGAAAAAGTTATTGGATGTCTGGCAAGATTTTGTGATAAACATTGAGTTAGACCTTCAGAAGCCTTGAGTTTCTTTCAAGTACCCTCTTAGAGGTTTTTCTTTTAACATTTTAGACACATTTGGCTTTTCTAAAGCTAGGTATCAAGTTAAAGAGATTCTGCCGAACATGTGATGTTCAATCTGTCATGAGAGGCTTTGCTGCCATTCCTAAGCAATATTCTTTTTAGGTATAATCCTTCCTAGAATAGAAAAAGATTTACAACCAGAATACAACCAGCAATGAAATGTCATCACATGGTTCTAGAATTGCTTATAGTCTCATTAGAGTTATTCCTATTGCTACATGAATAGTAAAAGTGATACATTTCAGCAAAGTTAAAAAATATAATAAGATAAATTCATTATAGTGAATATTTTTAAGTTAACAAATTGAAAAATGTGCTTTATTGCCCTTAGCATGAACAGATTTGTAGCTCTGAAAAAAGATGGCATTCTTCTTTTAAACATTAGCTGTCAATTGTCTTGGGTTAGAGAAATATGCACCCAAGAAACATGTCTAATTTTAATAATACATAGATATTTATCTTCCCTGAAGTCTTTGAAATAAAATACTTATAGTTTAACAAGTTAAAATATGCGGCCATCTGTTTCAGGGAATATAATATTTGTCTTCTCAATAAGAAATAAAACATTAACAAAATCTTGTACATTTTTTAGATGTTTCAAGTAAAGCCATAAAGTACAATTATTTTTAAAAATGCCTCAGAAACAAAACATCTAAATATTCATTACCAGTGACTGAAATACTTGTCTTAGATCTCAGTTTCAGTTTTTGTCTAAAATACAAGCAGTAGTTGCTAGAAAAGTATTTTTTTTAAGTCTTTGTATTCAAATTGTAAGAGGGATTTTGATAGAAATGATATGATACTTCTCTCTCTACCCCATCTACTGTAATTAATTTCTCTCCTTGTTTATTTTCCCATTCCCCTCACAACCTCTTATATGTAATTTTGTATAACAATGAGGTCTCCCTCCATTTTGGGAGGGGAGGGGAGGGTGGATAGTAGAGGATAGGAAAGGTAGCAGAATACAACAGTTACTAATAGGGCATTATGTAAAAATGTGGATGTGTAACCGATGTGATTCTGCAATCTGTATTTGGGGTAAAAATGGGAGTTCATAACCCACTTGAATCTAATGAATGAAATATGATATGTCAAGAGCTTTGTAATGTTTTGAACAAACAATAAAAAAAGTTAAACCTAAAAAAAATGATATGATACTGAAAGCAAAATTTTCATTTGATAAAACAGCAATTAAGACAAAAAAAGACAAATACCAGATATAGTATATATTTGATACTCTGATTTTCTTATCCAGAAAACCCTTCTCACATTATTCACTTATTAACAAGAGTAGGACATTAGTCATTGTTCTGATGTATTATGTTAAAGGACATCTTAACTGAGATGAAGCTTATATCATTAAATTATTTTATTCATAGTACATGTAGATAGCCAAAGAGTTCTAAGCAGTGTTGCTCAATTAAGTTTCTGTTAACTTTTTATCTTAGTTGATGAATAGCAAAACAAGTAATCCAGTAGAAATCAGAAGATAAGCCAAGGGTGGATGATGGCATGGGAGGATTTGGTATAAAAGGAAATTTCTCATTTATAGTGAGAAAGACAATGGAATGAACAGTAATAACAGAGAAACTGGTCCCATTTTCATTATATTAAAGTATTTTTATATCAAACTAGTTACATATATGTGCTTTTAAAAATCACGCTACTCTGGTTTGGGTAGCAAAATGGGGATACAACTTCAAACTAGGACACTTTTCTGTAAAACTGATTGATATCATTTCACAGAATTCTCTGATGATTTGAAAATTAAATTTTATTCCAAACATCAATAAGATATTTGGTTTAGTGGTGCATTTAATTAATTAAAATTAAAAATATATATGCAGTCACCTGTGTATGGAATTCAATTGATAGAACCCAGGTGGTTATTTTCCCTTAACCAATGCTATAATTTTCAGTGCTTCTAAGCTTTGATTATACTATCTCAATAATTGGCGGGATTTCAAGGTTTTAGTTTGTTGAAACAGATTTGAAACTTTGATAATTGTTATGGCTTAGATATTTAATTACCCCCCTCCCCTAAAGCTCATGTATTAGGCTTTTCAGAGATGAAAAGATTGGATTACTACATCTGCAATCTTATTAGCAGATTTTGAGATCTGTAACCTCATCAATGGATCAATTCATTTGATGTATTGTTAATTTGAATAGACTATTGTGTGGTAACTATAGACAAGTGGCGAGGGGCTTAGACAACACCTGTGAGTGTCCTGGAGGGCAATATTGGGTCCCTGCTTCCTCTCTCTCTCTCTCTCTCTCTCTCTCTCTCTCCTTCCTAAATGCCATTCAATGAAAAGCTTTCCTCTATCATTCCCTTCTGCCATGAATTACTGCCTCACTCATGACCCAAAACAATGGAGTTGGCCAACCACAGATTGGACCTCTGAAATGGTAAGACAGATATAACATTTTCTCATCTAAGTTGTTCTTGTCAGGTATTTTGGTTATAGGAATGAAAATTTGGTGATTCAGACTCTAAAAATCGCTCATTTAATAGACCATTGATAGATTCAGAAATCATCACTTTTTGAAATATCCTTTCTTCCACATTATCATAATTTCTATGAAATAACTTGGAATGCAATTTTTAAAACATCAGGTGGGTAGTGCTTCACATGCTTCTAGTCCCAGCTACTTGATAAACACCTCAGCCTCTAAGTTTCAGATCAGCCCGGGAAATACAGAGAGGACCCTGTCTCAAAAAGCAGAACAAAATACTATGATACCCTTTAAAATAATTTTTCTCAAACATGTTTTGCTTGTCTTTTTAAATATATCCAGACCACTTCAAGCCTAAGCCTGCCAATTAAGTGTCACTATAACAAACACTCTTCCCTTTCTGTATAGTGAAATCATGGTGTGACAGCTCCATTCTTAAAGACAATGGCCTGATATGTGTTAAACTGCAATTAAAAAGTAGAGACCAGAAAACATGTTAAAGTACAATGATTTTTTAAGAAGATATTTATTATTAGAATAGTGGAAGCCAAGAATATTTGAAACAAGATAGAGCTTTATTTAAAAACATAACTATAGAATAAATAAAATAATAATTAGTCAGTAATTTCAATTAAAAATTTGGAATCAATTCAATTGAAAAGTGTCATAAGTGATCTAAGTGATCGATGACACATAGAAACTTATGAATTATTTAGTGTCTGCCTTGATTTTCATTCTTTGCTGCAATAATGTTCTAGTTTAAAGCACTGGTAATACCAAAGGAAAACATTTCACTTCTAAACAAACTCACTTTGAATCTATTTATTTCTACATAGACACGGTTTTATTGTTGATTTATAATAACTTCAAAACTCAACTTGTATTCAGAATGCATACAGACATATAAAAATTAAAGTTTGACATATCAATATAATAATCTTTCCTTCTGCTCCTGAATGAATTCTATTGTTATATTCTGAGAAAATAATATTGAAAGAATACCAACTCATTTTAGAAATGAATTTGAATCCCTGATAAAAACTCAAAATGCTGAACATAAGGCATTGATTAGGTTAAATTGTTTGGAATTAAAAATGGGGTCCAGACTAGAAATACAAATTTGAGGATATGAGGATAACATAGCAGAACTGAAAAGGGCACATTAAATTGTCTGTTGATGTTATGTTTAGAAAGGCAAATAGGTCAAAAACAGAAACCCAGTATACACTAATCTTGTCTTTATGAATTGTCCAATGAAAAGAAACCAAAAATAGGAACTAAGAAAGAAACAGACACTTATTTTGCCCTTTCTATTTGTTTAACTACACATAAAATCTTCCAGGATACTCTGGCTTGTCTCTATAATGTCTTTCATGTATTATTTCTTCCTTTGGGAACTATCAATGTCTATAGCTTTACATTCTTCAGTTACCTAATGAAACCCCTCCTTCAGTTGGGGTTATATCCTTTTATCCCTTCAATCCCAAACTCCATCTCATGTTTATACCCTGTCTTTTGAGGAACTCATATGGCTGTTATGCCCTAAAATATTATAATATTTATAATTTCCATGATATAAAGCAGAGTTTATGATCAGCACCAAAAGAGGAAATGAGCAGGGAGCAATTATTTATGGAATATTTGCTAGTTTTACCAAATGTGTTATTGAACTCACCTTGTCTTACTAAATGGTTGACTCTCTTTCATATAAGAAGAAAACATATATCTGTGGGAATTAAGATAGGCAGCAGAAATGTAACAAAAGAGATAGATTTCAGGTGTCAGACCAAAATCAATGAGGTCACCAGTTCAAAACCATAAGGACCCAGCCCCTTTCAGTTGTGTAATTTCAAAGTGAAATGTTCAAATCAATATCTGGTTTCATTGGAGTCAGTACAGTCATTTCTAATACAGCATATAAAATGACATTTTTTAATATATGGAAAATAGTATTGATCAAATATTAATTCAAATATTGTGCACAAGAGGAGTTCCAGAATATTTTATGGAGATCATTTAATTAGGCAAATATATTGAAGAAATAAATTCATTAATCTATCTGGGAAAAAATATTAAACTCAATCTGTCACCAGCCACTAAAGGTAAAATGTTCAAAACGTAACTCCTTTTATCATATAATGCTGAGACTAGATATGGAGATGAACATGTAAATAATTATAGAATCATGAAATAGTTGTATTATGTACAGAATGATGAGACAGCACATAGGAAATAGTGAGGTTCTGTTTCTTAATTCGAAGATTAACATGTTTATTTGCAATTTTAAGCTAAAAGTTCCTAGTAATAGAATAAGATATATGCACCATTTTGTCAAGTACTTTACTTTCCATATTTAGTATTACTCTCACTGTTTGGTTTTTTTTTTTTTTTTTTGATTACTACAACTGCAATCTTATTAGCAGATTTTGAGATCTGTAACCTCATCAATGGATCAATTCATTTGATGTATTGATAATTTGAATGGACTATTGTGTGGTAACTATAGACAAGTGGGAACTTACTGCCCCATGTAAAATATTGATTTTGTATACAGGTTATATAATTTCCTAATTCTAAAATTATAGTGAGTTTGTGGTTTGTTTGTTTTTGGTACTGGGATGGAAGCAAAGGAGAATTAAACATTGAGTTAAACCCCCGATCTGTTTATTTATTTATTTTTAAAATTTGAGACAGGGCCTTGCTAAGTTGCTGATGCCAGTCTCCATCTTTCAATCCTACTGTCTCAGCCTCCCCAGTCATTGTATTACAGATATGCACTACCACACCTGGCTTGTTTAAAATTTTTATCCAACTATCATTTAGCAGAAACCTGATTATTACAGGAAGTCAGGGAATTTATACTATATTTATTGGGCTAGTTTGTGTGACTTTCATAAGAGCAGAATTATAATAATTTCCCTTCTTCTTCACATTTAGACTCAGGGAAGACGCTAAAAGTCCCTTTGTAACAAGAATTGAAACTTAGAGAGAGATTAGGTTCAAAAGCCACAAAAATTCAAAACACAGCAACAAAAAGCAAAAGAAGACAGTGTAACTGGATTCAATATTTATTCTGAAAAAAATCTCTGATGTTGGTTTTATTTGTTTCTTTCAGGCAAATATATCTTTTTTTCCTTTTATTTTTTTATAATGTAGAAATAAATCAATGAAGCCATTTTTTCAAAATTGTCAAAATATTCTTTCCCTTTGTTTAGACTTAATTTTTACTCCTTGTCTTCTTGATTATCTTGAATATCCAGTGAGCTTTCATGCACAATTAGTGTTATTAATTATGTTATTACTCCACCTTGTTCTTCCTAATCTTCATGTATAATCTTCAGAGCAGAAGTATAGACAGAAATAATTATTTTTATGACTATATTGATCCCAGGCAGAAGTGCATCATAACAGATTAATGGTATGAGAGGGCACAGGAATGATGTTTTACATTTAAATAATTAGTTGTCATCAAAATCTGGGAATCAACTTATGTTATATACATGGAAGAATATGACATAATTAATTCCATTATTACGTATAACTATGAGGCACCTATAAAATTTAAAAAAAATTAAAAATTAAGTCAAGGAAATGAGTGATACATCAAAGACAAGAAGAAATACAAATTGATGATATATATATATATTTAATTTATTGTATTTAGAGAATCATATTATTTTTAAAACATAGATGATTTATGAACATACATATTTCTTTGGATGGATCAGGTCCTATTTTATGAAACTTGCTATATATTGGAATGATCTGGAGAGATTTAAGTAATGATGATGCTGGGGGTCTCACCAATATACTGATTAAACTGATCTTCAGGGCAATTTTCCCCTCAAAAATTTATTAACCTCTTCAGGTGATTCTAATATACATTTGAGTTTGAGCAATGCTGCCAAAGTATGAAACATAGCTCTTTTTTAGTACATTATAATTATACACAATAGTGTGAATAAGTATGTCATATTTGTATATGCAAATCACATTATTTTGTCAATCTTATTCCCCTGTCCCTTCTCTTTCACTCTCCTCCTCCCTCCTCTTGATCTGCTTTTTCTATTCTACTAATTACTCTTCTATCTCATTATCATTTTTATTAATACATTAAATTATCATCTATAAGTTTAGTATATCTTTTTAAAGCTAACTTTGATTTGAACCAAATTTACTATGATTAAAAATCCAATGATGATAAATATTTTTCTACCTAGAAGTATAATAATTTTTCCATATCAGAAATAATAGATTATATGATCACAATTTTAGTCAGAATGATATCGAGAGGGGGAATTCTAAACACTTTTTCACATAAATAACAAAAATATTCCCTATGGTGTTTCTTCATTCCATTTAATTCATCCATATGACTGTGATTTGATATATATGTACATATCAAATCATAATTATATACATATATATCATAATTCATTCATATGATCATTATTTGGCATGTCATAATCACCTATACTCTATCAGGCACTGGAGTATACTCCAGGCATAGAGGAATAAATAAGGTTCAGGGTGGTTTCTGTTACACAGTTATTTATTCTGTGCTAAATTTAATTGCTTATGTACCAAAATAAAGGCCATAATGGATATGTTGCAAATAAGATATGAATTCCAAATAAAAGAGGCTTTCTAGATGAAATGAATTTTGAAGAGTGATTAGAAGTTGATCAGAAGAAGAATAATTAGATGCCATATCTAATAATTGCATGTGTGAAAAGAAAGGCATGAGATAGCATAATAAACCTAGAAAATTACACAAAATGAAAGAAAGGACCTGGAAAAGGCATTATAGAAGTACTTCTAGGACACAGACCTAACTAAAAATTTTAGGTACTATATTAGGTTTCCAGTCTGTAATAGACTCCAGAATTAAGTTAAATTTACGCTTTGTCTTTAAAGGTATAGAATTAAATACTTCACACTTGGCAGTGATATAAATATTTATATTTTGTAAATATAACATCACAGAGTTGAATCCAGAAGATCCAATATAAGGGTAAAGGATTTAGTGTGAAATTAAGAAAAACATGGCCCCCAGTAAAATATTTCTTCATATCATATGTCTATTTTAATTTATTTGGCTAGAAGGAGAAAGATAGGTCCAGGGTCTGGAACTTTTATAGAAGAATCTACCTAACAAATACTTGTTTATGGAATAGTTATTACAAGGCAGTTTACTTAAATTTAACCTTAAAGGAAGAATATTTAATTTTCTGTAAATTGTGTCACATGTAAGTAAATATAATTTCTCATATCATAATTTAGAAACTTTAATACTGAAAAATTAAACAAAACTATTTTCTAGTTATAACTTTCATCTCTTGTTTCTTTTGCTGTGGGAGGTGTTAACTACTTTGTTGTGAGTACACTGGTGCAGCACTCTAGAGTAGCCCACATAAAGAATTAAGTCCCTGCAACAACTCTCCACACCAGATTATATTATATTATTATGTGAGTAAGCTACCAAGGAAACAAACTCTGGAACAAGTCAACCTTTCCTTTCCACTGCCTGTATCTCTGGTTGACATCTGACTGCATTCTTATGAGTGGTACAAGGAGAAATGACCCTGAATTCCTGAAGCACAAACATTGTTACAGATAATGATCACCAGTGTTTGTCTTCAGTTTTTGGAGAAAGTCATTATACAGCAAGTGATAGTTAATACATTTAGTGGTAGTGAATTGTATTGGTATAGAAATAGAAAGTGATGCATGAGTTCAGGGAATATGTGTTAGCAGTTCAGAAATAGTGAGATAGTGACAGTTTTAAGGGTTATGATGTAGGCAATTATTGTTTCCTTAACTAATGTCATAAGTTAGTGTGTACTGAGGGAAGTACCAACATCACCTAAGAGCATTGCTATGGGTCAGGGTTGATATAGGACATGCTGCTATGAAAGTGGGTTCCCTACTGTCTGGGAATGGAAGGATCTCATAACATTTGATACTAAGTGGTAACACCTGTCAGGAGTGTGATGGATATAATGAATAGTGAGGCCAAAATATTAGGGAAATATGACCTACAATTATCCATGACAATTTGAACTAAATCATGGTGTTCAAGAAGTAAGAAAAAGGTAGACTCAATTACAATATTTCTTTATTTTATAAAACCACTTAAAAGTGTTTGATTATCACAATTAAAAGCAAGATCATATGAGTAGTTTACAGACAAAGTCTTAGACCCACAATTCTTCTATCTAAGGAAATCTGGGACCTCTTGAGAAGGGACTGCATGACACCACATCTAATTTTACCATAGCAGCCAGTAATTTTACTCCAAAGGAACCTATAACCATATTTCAGAGTTGCTAAATACTTGGAAACAGAAAGACACAAATCTTTAGATGACATGTGCTTACAAAGTCTGACTTGTCTCTAAACTGATACCAGGAAATCCAAAAGCCATCAATCTTCCTTCCTCCTCCTACTGGTTAGGGTGATCATTCAAATTTTAGCCCATGTCTACACTACAGTGTTCATAGTAGGTCTGTGGATCTTTGGCTACTTGAACTGTGAATTAAAGGGTCATTATAGTACAAAAATCTTAATGGAAGTTCATGATGCCTGGAACCACAAATCAAAATAATATGCCAGCAGCAATAGTAAGTAGATAGATAAAGTAGATGCAATGTTCATAAACCCTTACATAAGACATGTAAAGGGGTTAGTCCTCATAATATCTGCAAATAATTCATAACTTTGTGTTAGGGTCCATAATCAAGTCAAGATGGCGCCTGGCACTTTGCCAGAGGGAGTGGTTTGAGAAGTAACATCAGCGAGCCATTAAGATGATAGAGATTCCTTAATGACTGACTGCTGTGTCTAGATCATGTCAATTAAGTTAAGCTGTGTGTAATCATTATGATGATTCCTTATTGGTTGACTACTGTATCTAGTTTATGTTAATTAAGTTAAGCTGTGTATTCAGTTATGTATATATACCCCTCCTATCCTACAAAGACGGCTCTCACTCCTGCTGTATCGGTCTACACAAGTTGCTCGTCACCCCTCGGTTATTTTGCCCAGCCAGCAAAAAACCAGATAGATAATAGCAGATTACAAAGGTTTATCCTAACATTAACTAAGGGATAACATTAATTATAGCTTCCCTAATAATATGGTATCTGTTTAAACAGATCACAAACATCTCCACTTGGCACTTGGTTAATAGTGGTTTCTAATCATTACCAATATAAGCAAAAATATCTTTTGCATTTATTTATGTATATTTACTAACTCCTCTCATAGCTGTGTTAATTCTCCAGCATTTCAGAATGAAGTATGAAGGGTTCTAGATTCAATGGACAATATAGAGATTATCCTGCTCCTCTTGTAAAGTGATAACAGTGGAATAAGCTTTTGAGCTTTCAATAGGTTCAAAAGAAAAACAGGAAACTTAACAGTTTCGAGCTATAGCATTAAGCGTAGCAAATTGTCATTTGAGTTATGACTCTGCAAATGCAAATACACTAGCTATATCTATGGAAGATAAAGGTACAATGTAGAATCCCTGACTGTCCCAACATAGACTTGTAGGATTCTCAAGCAGTGTCATGGTAGGTACAACAGAGAATAATTCATCAGTTGAAAAGCAGCTTATGAATCTTAAAGACTCTCAAACTTTAACCTTGAAACAACAGATGATTAGACTACTGAAGATATATAGAATTGATCATAATGATTCGCACATATTTCTAACTCATCACACTATAAAAATTGTATCTTTCATCTTTAACTCAAATAATTAGAAAGAACAAAATGAATTGCGTAAATAGGTATCCCAAGTCACACATCATATACTGCTACTTCATTTATTTTTATCTCACGCACATAATTGGTGGCCCTTTAAGACCATATGTCAAAGTAAGAAAAATCTAAGGTTCATTTAATGGACAGATGGACATGATATATTGGTAGGAGCTAAACCCAGACTATTACTTGTCTAGAACCAAGGAATGAAGGTTAAAACAATCCTCTGTAATACATTAGTGAACTTATGCTCAGAGTTTTAGAAGTTGTTATTAAAAAAGACTTTGATTTCTTGAGAATTGACATTTCTTTCTGGGATACAGTAAGAGTGTGAATACAGCGATGCTGCCTGGTCACAAAAGATATTACTGAGTATTAGGATACATAGAGTTGCTGCTATAAAACCAGATCAAAGAAAAGTATGGCCCCAAAACAGGAGATATATTGGTATAGTTGTCTACGTTTTTATGTATGATAATAATCATAAAAAGAGTATTTCAGGAACCATGGACTGGCAATAGTAAAGTTACCTTGAAGATAAACATCAAGTTTAACTCACAGGGCAAATTATCAACATCCACAGACAATTTCTGAGGGATATCTTAGAAATTCTAGAATGAAGTAAATGAGAGAATTGATACTTTAATGCTTTGTGTCTTGATCACATTTTTGCTTTGTGAATAATCATTAAGCTGTACAATGATGTTTATATAAAAAAGAGAATTGATGTTTATGAACTATAGCCACAGAATGGCCTGCATTGTAGTACACTGAAACTTGTCGCCTAATTTTTCTGTCAACTCTAAGAAAACCTCAAATAGCTACATGAATCAGTGAAAAGAGTAATTAAAGAGAGTGGATATAATTTTTTCAAGATGTGAAACTGTGATGTCTTTTTTTTTCTCAAGTACTTGTGTATGCATATCCAGGGCCTGATCTGTCCAGGAAAGTTTGCAGACTACAGGTATCTGAGAGCAATTGACAAATAATAAGGTATGAGAGGAAAAAGGAGGTGATAACAATCTACTAAAACTCTAGGTGAGATACTTCTAAGGTTATTTCTACATGTCTCCTAAAGTGATTTGTCGGATTAAACCTTCTTTATCCAGAGTGCTTAATCCACTTATTACATACCATCAGAATCCCATCTCACTTCAGTAACTCATTGTGCTTCTGGAATTTTTTTTTTTTTTTTTTTTTTTTGTGTGTGTGTGTGGTGGTGTGCTGGGGATTGAAACCAGGGCACAAGGCATGTGAGGCAAGCACTCTACCAACTGAGCTATACTCAGACCTTCTGGTATCATTTTTAAATAAACTATTTTTAATATGTATATCACTTTGGTGTAATGGATTTAGAAAGTCATAATGGTAAAATGTCTCCCTAAAAAATTCTAAAATGGATTAAATTGATCTAGGGATCATTATCTTTTTTGAAAAATGTGAGTTATATTTGAATTCCCTTTCTTATAATTTTACATTATATTTGATAAGATTAAATTTCCTTGGCTGAAATGCTAGATAATAGATAAATATATGGATAGCTAGATATAAATATATTTATTTTTGATTCATAAAACTTAAAGAAATCAATTAAAAGTTCAATATTAATAAGATTTTAATAGAGCATCTAGAGATGAGGAAAACGTATGATATACTTCTGTAATGGCAAAGATCTCTATATATGCCATTATCCAGAAAACATAATTGAAAAAGCTTTTCCACTTTACAATAGTAACATCAATCATAAAATACTTAGGAATGCCAGTAAATTATATAGCTTGGAATATATATGGCAAAATAGTATTTACAATCACAAAGAAGTCTAATAAACTTGAATGAGACAGAGAAGGAGCTCTGCCTCAGAATGGGTGTATTATGGTGTGTGTGTGTGTGTGAACTAGAGTTCCAATAAATATGAGAAAAACACAAGGATATAGAATCTTGACTTTTAAGTATTTTATATGACAAAGAATTTCAGAATTTAGTTTGACATCTTTGGAGTAGTCTGTCCAAGTGTGATATTTGGCAAGTTTTGTTAAGTAGAATTGATTAGTGTGTTTTGGAAATTGAGGAAACTGCACTAGAAAAACAAGTTCTATGTAATAATTATTTTATTATTATGGGTAAGGATATTAATAAGCTTATAACTAAAATATCAATTTTTAAAAAGCAGAATAGTATTTTGCTCTTCCTAAAAAAAGTGTCTTCTCCTTCTTCTTCTTTCTGTCTCTCCCTGTCTCTCTTTATTGGGTCTGGGTCTTCATGAGTCCATACCTAATATTTTACAATCACTCTTGCTATGGCTGCTGTAGTTCTGATATCCAGAGGATAATGGATGTCTCTGCTGCTGCAGAAACTTGCCAAACCCACTCAATATCTGTGAAGATCTCAGAATTGTTTTCTTTGCTCTGGATGTGATTATGATTTTCTTCAAACTGAGTTAGGTGAAGATATGTCACTAATACTTCAAAAGTTCTACTTCATTTCCACCTAAGAATTCCATTTTAACACCATGGTTACACATTAAGAAACTGAAAGAGAATCTATACAGGACAAATAAAAGACTTAATGTAGAGATATAAAGTTATTGAAGATGACTTTAAGATTGCTGATCACTACGTTTACAAAAGAAAATTTTAATAAAAGGCCAATGATTTAGGGATATTTTAAATAATTTAATGTCTACTGATACATAAAAACATACCTATTATACATATTTATAAGATACCATGTGACACACATATACATTTTCTATCTCCCCAAACATTTATCTTTAAGGTAAATACTTTCAGAATATTTTCTCTCAGCATTTAAAATTTAGACAGTGCATTATTGTTATCTGCAGTAATCCTACTGTGCAATAACACACCAGAGGTACTTGCTCTATCTAACTGTAACTTAGCACCCAATTATACTCATTTCTCAATCAGCAGCACCTGCCTTACTCTCCCCAGGCTCTGGTAAACACCATTCTTTGCTCAATTTTTATGTGTTCAGTTTTTTCAGATGTCACATGTGCATGAAATCCTATGATACTTTTCATTCTGTGCCTGGCTCATTTCATTTAAGATAAGGATCTCCATTCTTATCTGTGTTGCTACAAATAACAGAATTTTATTATTGAAACTGGTGGAACATTATTTAACCATGTGTATGTGCCACATATGGAGAAAACAGATTAAATATGAAAGAATATTTCCATATGACAAGGGGTTAATTTGAAAAAGTATATAACTAAGTTAAAAACTTCAATTGGAAGAAAACAAATAACCTGATTAATAAATGGACAAAGGTGATTTGCATGCTTCCTATAGTGTGGGTTATTAATATCTTTTTTGGTTTAAAAATGTACAAATATTTTCTCCCATTCTGCAAATTAGGTCTTCACTCTGATGGTTGTTTCTTTAACTGTACAGGAGCCTTTAATTTTGAAGCAATGTCATTTATTTATATTTTCTTTCTTTGCTTGTACTTTTGAAGTCTTATACTAAAATTCTTTGCTTATACTAAGGTCCTGAAGCATTTTCTTTATGTTTGATTTTAGTAATTAAATATTTTTACATTTTATATTAAAGTGTGATTGATTTTTAGTATATTTTGTTAACTGGTGAAGAAATAAAAGTCTACCCTAATTCTTCTGCATATGAATATCTTGTTTTCTCAGCATCATTTATTGAAAACTGTTGATTGTCCAATGTGTGTTGTTAGTACTTTAAAAATCAATTGGCTGTAAATAAGTGAATTACTTTCTCTTTATTGTATTCAACTAGTCTGTTTGTCTATTTTCATGCCAGTACCATGCTGTTTTGGTTACTATAGCTTTGCAGTATATTTTGAGGTCAAGAATTATGATGCTGTAATTTTTTTTTCTCCTGGGTATCAGGGGTTGAACCCAGGGGTGCGTGACCACCAAGTCACATCCCCAGGCTTTTACTTTATTTTTTTTTTTAATTTTGAGAAAGGTTCTCATCAAATTGCTTACAGCCTCTCTAAGTTGCAAAGTCTGGCTTTGGTCTCAGCCTTTTCAGCCACTGGGATTACAGACATGCACTACTGTGCATGGATGATGTTCTCCATTTTTCTTTTTGATCAGGATTGATCTGATTATTCGGGATTTTTTGAAATTCCATATAAGTTTTAATATTTTTATTTTTTATCTCTATCAACAGTGTTTTGATAAGGCTTGCACTGAATTTGCAGGTCATTTTAAGTTGTACGGGCATTTTAGAAATATTTATTTTTACATTCTATGAACATGAGGTGTCTTTCCATTTTTGATATGCTCTTTATTTTCTTTGATTGCTCTTTTACAGTTTAATTCCAGAAATATTTCACAACCTTGGTCAATTGTGTTCATTAGCATTTAATTTTTGTGACTATTATAAATGGGATTGCTTTTTGTAATATCTCTTTTTTAGCTAGTTTGTTGCTGGTACATATAAGTGCAACTGAATTTTTTATGTTCATTTTGTCTTCTCCAGCTTTACTGAATGTCTTTATATCAGTATTAACAGCTTTCTGGTGGAGAATTTGAGTGTTTCTCTATATAATATTATGTCATCTCATCAGCAAATAGGGAAAACTTGACTTACTTTTATCCAATTTGGATGCCCTGGATTTCTTTTTCTTGCTGAATTACTCTGGCTAGAACTTCCAGGAATGTGTTGAATAAATGTGGTGAAAATGAACATTCTTGTGATGTTCTAGGTTTTAGAGGAAACATAACATTTCCTCTTTAATGATGATAGCTTTGATGGCGTTATGTGTCATATATGTTTTTTATTATGTTGGGTTGAAAGTTTTATCATGAAAGGATATTGGACTTTAGCCTCTTCCATGGCCTTTATTCTGGTCTTTTGGCATATCACTTTTTGTTATTGTTGTTTAATTTGTGAATGTTGAGCCATTCTTACATCCCTGAGATAAATCCAACCTGAATCTTATACAATCTTTCTGATTTGCTGGTATAGTATTTTGCTACAGAAGACATGTAGAAAGCATTAAGGCATATGTAAAAGTGCTCAACATGACTAATTACCAGAAAAAATGAAAATTGAAATCACAATGAGACATATAACATCAATACGTAACAATAAATTTTATTAACAAGTAAAAGATAATAGGTGTTGGCAAGGATTTGATGAAAAGAGAATTCTGTAACACTCTTGGTTGAAATGTAAATTACTATGACCTTTATGGAAAACAATACTGAGGTTCCTTTAAAATTAAAATTAGCACATTAAATGATCCAGCAGTCCTACCTCTGTGTTGACATCCAAAGTAAATTAAATCATTATGTTGAAAAATTATGTGCATTCTTTTATTAATTGTACCTTTTTTACATTGCAGACAAGGTATGGAATCAATATACATGTCCATCTATAAATAAGTGGATAAAGAAAATTTGGAAGACATATATGTTGGATACCATTCAACCTTAAAAAAGTAGGGGTTTTACTGTCACCTTTTGCTTTTAGAGATGATATACCATGCAAAACAAGTAAGATTAATGTCAGTATCACATAAAAACATATGTATCCAGATATGATGAACTTATGAGGAACAACACATTATTGTTCTTTGTAATAATAATAAAAAACCCTCAAAAATCTCATAAGAAAATATCAAATCCCAATTGTGGGTATACTACAAAATAACTGACTTTACTCTGCAAAATGTATTCAAATAGTCTGAATATTTGTATTTCCTTCCCCATACCCTCTACAAATTCATACATGAAAATCTAATCTCCAAGGTGATGGTATGAGGTGAAGCATTTTGATAAGTGATTAGGTCGTGAAGGTGACCTTGTCAGTGGAATCAGTGTTTTTATAAACTGGCACCTATCCCTTCTAATATGTACAGAAATAGCTAGGAGTCATCTAAATTATTGATTTTCAGAAATTCTTTCATTTCCATTATGACATTTATATCATCCCTAAAGCAAAGGGGGATACTAAAACACCATGTTCTAGAATTCCCCTTGTTTGTTCCTCCAAATCCTTGCCAATTTAAGGGGACAATAAGAGCAAGGTGGGGCTGCAGTCTGCCTACCCATTATCATAAAGGACAATGGCTTTGTTTTAGGCACACTAGAAACTTGGCAAATTAATGTTGTCCGTGGGAGGCTAATTGCTTGCATGCACGCCAGGACATTTGCTTGCTGTGGTTGCAGCCTGACATATAAAATTCCTCTCAGAGTGGGGATGAGTGCAAAACTGAGGTCACTGTGGAAAAGAGTGTGTCTCTTATTCACTTGGCCACCACTGGACAAAACACCATGAGGGAGAGAGGAGATGCCTCTTGACAAAGCACTGAGAGGGATACACGTGTGATCTGAGTAGCCAGTCATTACCGAATTCTTCTGTTGCTGTCTATTGCTTTAGTCAGTTTTTTTTTTTTCTAAAAATCCCAACCAGAACAACTGTAGAAGAGGAAAAGTTTATTTGAGGGCTCAATGTTTCAGAGATCTTAGCCCAAAGATAGCTGGCTCCCTGGCGGAAGAGTGTGGCAGAAGGAAGCAACTCACATGATGATCCATAAACAAAGAGAGAATCCACTCACCAGATACAAAATACATACATACCCCAAAGGTACGACCCC